>NC_061512.1:35117321-35231605 GCF_022539505.1 Lolium rigidum
GCACCCACGATCAATGCAGGTGGTCACCCATGTCATCAAAATGCACTCGTTGAGGGACAAAATCGAGGAGATCTACGACCAAGCGATTATACTTGTGCGACTAAGCAATTTATTTGGTCGTGGAGTCGCCTAGATCACTATATGATACGAGGGACTCGAATTACCCATGTTCAGTTCTCTCGTGTTGTAAAATCTCTACGTATGCCTTGTATATTGTATTATATGAGGATTATAGTCAGAGGATTGCAATTGTGTAACTCAAGTTCTTGTCATCAACTCGACAGATTCGATCTGTTCAAAAGAGGATGAAGTTTTCATAGATCAATCAGGCTTCTCAAAGAACATGATGATAACAAGTATAAGGGATAGCTCAGCCCCGCTCCAAATATTGTGCATTTGATGCCAACAAGTATAGGAGATCGTTGAAATTTTCGATAGGAAGTATTACCCAAATTTATAGTTTGACTCATCGGGAATACCAATAAGATTTTAGTAATTGAGACGTCACTCTCAACCACACATGTATATCAGTGAACTCACAAAGAAAATGGTGATTGTATAGTAATTGATTAAAATAGTGAACGTCAAATAGTAAATAGTAGCAGCAGATTTCCAATTTTCACCTGAAAGAGTATTATGTAACTTTCAGTGGCTAAAAGCATAGGCATGAGGTAGTAGTGGGGTGTTGTCTGGATGATATTGATCATATAACGTAATCCAACTAACATAACATCCGTGTCTGTAATTCTGTTGTGTGTAGGTGTGTGCTCTAAATATAGCTATGCATACTAACAAACAGAATTTGCATAGCATCTTTTATCTTGCTCACCCATTTTACCGGGACAACTTGGAACTAGAATCAATTAAGGTCTATCCTTTTGAATAGCCCGGAACAAAGCATTAAGATTCATGAACACACAATATCCTCAAACTATCACATATTTCCCTTGTTTTTTCATATCTGTCACCTTAGGGATTCGCAGGGTCAAGATAATAATAAGCAATACACCTTGCAAATAGATACCAACCTCATATATTTGATAAATCAATATAGGTTCTGTACCGAAATCATGTCACTCGGGCCCTAGTAACAAGCATTAAACATACCAAAGGTGTACCAACACTCATACAAGAATATCTTCAAGACAAACACCCCAAATCTCGATACATATGGATGATTCCATGATCAATCTCATCCAAAACCTATCCACCTCTTAAGCCTACAGTTAAATACTCACTCATGCCGATGGAGAATGAGTCCATGGTGGTTGGTAATGATGTTGGTGCCAGTGATGATGATGAAGCCCTCGAAATCCCTCTCTCCGGGGTGGAGAGCAGGATCAATCTGGCCCCTGAAACGAAGATCGTGGTCTCGATTATGTTCTGTTTTGCGAAACATCCCGAGCTTCTGGTAGGGTAGTTTTTAGGGTATATAAGACACCACGCAAAGTGGGGAGGCGAGACGATGACCGAGGGCCAAACAGGCCCTAGTGGCGCACCCTATGAAGGTGGGCGCACCACCTGGCTCCGTTTGGGCCTCGTGGCTCCCCTCTCGTGATCCAAAGCTCCAAGCCCTCTCTTTTGATGAAAAACTATCATGGTATTTTTCCCCGATTTTATTTCCTGCAAAAACTAAGTGAAACGAAACTTTGCTAAAAACAACGTTAGATTAAGCAGTTTGTAGCAAAGTGGTTGGAAAAGTAGATACATTTGAGATGTATCAACTCCTCCAAGCTTAGCTCGTTGTTTGTCCTCAAACAACTCAAACATAGTGCAGAAGCGATAAAAGACTTTGACAAGAACTTTACTCTATGCATGCATAAATAATTTAACATGGCAAGTATTCGATACATAGCTTCACAAATGGATGACAAAGTATTACTAAATATGCACTATGTTCATGTTCCTTTATCCATGCATGGTGTAAAGGAGGTACTATATGGCAACGCTATTTGGACAAGATTAATTGATAGTGGCAACAAACAACATTCTCGCATCGCATTTGATTGAATCATTCTCAAGGTTTTTGAGACCTTTGATTCTTTCATTTATCTATTAATAATTTTATTATGCTTCCATCGCAAAACCAAATAATGGGAGGATATCATACACTTTCAGTCTTTTAACATTCAAACTCTCGTAGAAGACTCATACATGAGTAAGTAGCTAGTATCTTTAGTTGACCATATGGTGGAGTGAAATGGGTCAGGTGTTCGCTTCTTAGCTTTTCACCTTATGAGTGGCAAGGGGCTCTTCCCCTTTGGAACAAAATATCACTTGTCTAGGCTTCAGGCACCTCTTAGTTTTAGCCATCCACCCTGATATAAAAATAGCCGACTCATTGGGTTCTAACTCTTCTTCTCTTTTTCCTCTCTCTTTTTTTCTCTTTTTTTATTTTTTCTCTTTCTCCTTTTCTTCCTCTTTCTCATTTTTTTATTTCGTTCTTTATTTTTCTAAGTAGTGGATCATTGGTTAGAAGGCTAGCCAGATATTGGTTGGTCAACTAAAGATACTACAAGCCGACTTATGTATGCTTTGATGATGAGGTTATCCATTTAAAAGGTTGAACCGTCATACACACATCAACCTTCATATTTTAAAGACACATAGGAATATAATTCATCATTGAATATGTGCCAAGTCCGAAATAACAAGCATAAGGGATGCATAGACTTTTAGTTAGAGCCAATATCTATCAATCATGTATAAGTAGTATTCCTCAATAATATCTCGTTTGCATCGTAAATAAAGAAGAGAACACAAAGATAGTAGCCATCTAATATCACTTCCCCAAGTATTGATGAAACTATGTACAAGTATTTGATATGGTTAAATTCCATACATGAATATAACAAATGTTTCATACCTCTTTTATAGATCCTCACATACAGTTTCATCCTCGTTGTTCTTCCTCTCCCAACTTGAACTGCACAATAAGCTCACATGTAAAGAAATTTAAACTTGGTTCACTGAAAGCATCTTATTCTTACAAAAACAATCTTAAAGATATAATGTCAATATAATGTCTCATGTGGCTGGAATCAATATATAAGTATAGAAATCATTTCGAACCATTAGCAAGTTCAACTAGCCACTTTTAGTGATGAAAAAGAAAATCTGCCAACAAATTCTAGCAGCTATGCAACTCAACTTCGCCCTACTTAAGAATTCCAGAATTTTTTGCCAATTTTTGTGAGAGTAGGGGATGGAAAGTTATAAGTTCTGGTAAAATTTCAGCCCAATCGGAGTTACAGGACACGAATTAAAAATAAAACGGTGAACAACATCATGCAGATTTTGTTACACTCTTTTCATTGTTTTGCTAAAACGAAAATCTTTTTTGGTTTTTTGGGTTTTTGTTAAAATTAAAGTACATGCAGCAAAATAAATATAATTTTTTTGGATCTTTTTCAAATTGCAAATTAAAAAGAACTACAATGCATTCAACGAAAATGAAAACTAACATGGCAATATACAATGGAGAAGAGGGGAAGAACACACACTCCTCCAAGCTTGGGGTGAAGCTAGTAGCGGGGATAGTTGGTGTTGGGCCCCCAACCATATGATCCATCATCGTAGAAGAGCCTTTGCTTCCCCTGTGAAGAAGACGCTTCCCCAAGCTGGTAGTCAGGCGCTGCAGCTGCATTCCCCCAGGCGTCCGGTGCTGGAAGTGCAGGCGCATACCATGCGTACTATGCAGGTGGTGTAGGCTTGTACCATTCCTCCTGAGGCGGTGCATGTACCTCCTCCAACACCTCCTGACGGGGATACTCAGGGACCTCCTCCGTCCATGCATCGTCCTCGGGAGCTTCAGGGGGCAAATCCCATTCATGCTCTTCTTGCTCAATAATCCATTTATTTGATAACCTGTCAAAATGTTCAAGGTGAGGAAGCACAATACATGTGAAAGAACCACGCCTAACCATGAACTTATACATCCAAAAATCATTGTTCCAAACTCTAATAAGAATATCCACTTTAACCAACATCGTAGAATCCAACAAGTTGGACTCTAAAATTTTAGTTCCAATATTTTCAAATCTCCTTTCTTCTTTAATGTCCTCATAAACCATAGTGGTAATAGCACTAGCATAGAGTGGTTTATATTCATTATGAGAAACAGCATAAGACAGAGTTCTAGCAAGGATTACTCCCAAGTGAAAGTTAGGATTTATCCCATTTTTAGCACATCTCAACTAAATAGATAATGGGCCCTGTGCAAGCAGTTGTATTCTTCCTAGCTACTCAGCCTTGGATGTTGAATATGATAAAGTTTAACCCTATGTATATCCATAGGGAAATGCACACTAATGCTTCTCCAAAATGCCTAGAGTTGTTCATCAGAGTCACTAGGAATTTCTTCCCAGCTCCCAGCATTTGGGAGATTAATAGCCTTGCAAAATTCATCAATGGACATGACAAATCTGTGTTTTTTCATGACAACAAATGAGGCAGGAATGATTTACCTTTCTTACCTACTCTTTCCTTCTAGTGTTCAAACATGTATTGTTTTGCGAGTTCTTTCTGCATATGTCTGGTAGGGACGGCTTGCGAATCCATCCAGCTTGGTCCTCTCCAAGAAGAAGACAAGCTCTTCCTCTATGTGCAGCTCCTTGAGCATTCTTGGATCTTGCCACCTTATGGTGTACACATCAAAAGCGTCTGCCTGATAGATCATATCATCTTCTATTTGTTGCTCATCATCCATGTTGATGGTCACTCTAGCATTCCTTCTTGATCTTCGGCCACTAAATAGCCATTTTCCCTTCTCCATGAGAGTATTACCTTACATCACTCTAATATAAAACAACTAAATAATTATAGGCGGGAAGTTATATATGCTCAAGAATACTCATAGAGGCTCTACCAAGCAAAACTATCAATTATTTCACTCTAAAATTTACAAATCTAGGGATTTCTCAAACATAATATGTAACACCAAGAACAACATCCTCCTCGAAATATAAAGCATCATATCAAAAACAAATTGGATGGGTGGAGGAGTTACATACCAAAGAGTAATTCCTCCAAATAAATTTGCAAATGGCTGCCCAAATTGGGAGATCGAATATGGAGCAGCAATGGGGCAGAGGAATTTTTTTTGAAGGATACCTGGTCGGGTTTTGAGTCGAGGGGAAGAACTTGGACACTTGCCTCTCACCTAACTCCCTCTATGGGACCCACAAGGCTAGGAGGCGAGCCCTGCAAGGGTGGGCGTGCCACCCAGTGCCTTTTCTCCCCTATTTGTTGTTTTGCATCGTCCTTTTGCCTGGTGGATTCTTTGTTCAGAAAAATAACATGTGTATTTTGTGGTGATTTTTTAAGAACATTTTCTATGTAACACTTTCCAGAACTAAAAAACTGTTAAGAGCTAGCAGAAAATAATTGAGGGAATTAAATGCCAAGCCGAAAATTTGCAAGAAACTTTTAATACTAATGTAGCAGTAATGTAAGAGGAATCATAATCTTCTCATTATCATGTTAAGAATGAGGTTGATCAAGTCTCATTATTACTATGATAAAGATTGAAACAATAATTCAATAAAAACAACAAAATAAATTTCAGGGTACCTCATAATGGACTGGAATTGGTCCAACCATTGGAATTTCGTACTTTGATTTTGGAGGAGTGATGTCTACGCACGCTTCTATTCTTGTAGACAGTGTTGGGCCTCCAAGAGCAGAGGTTTGTAGAATAGGATCAAGTTTCCCTTAAGTGAATCACCCAAAGTTTATCGAACTCGGGGAGGTAGAGGTCAAAGATATCCCTCTCAAGCAACCCTGCAATTACGATACAAGAAGTCTCTTGTGTCCCCAACACACCTAATACACTTGTCAGATGTATAGGTGCACTAGTTCGGCGAAGAGATAGTAAAATGCAAGTGATATGGATGAATATGAGTGGTAATAACAATCTGAAATAAATATGGCAGCAAGTAAACATGCAACAGAACTTGTTGGAAACGGGATTTCAATGCTTGGAAACAAGGCCTAGGGATCATACTTTCACTAGTGGACACTCTCAACAATGATCACATAAATAAATAACTTCTCTTCACTTGTGCTACTTCAAACACTCTCTTGTTGGAACAAACACCATTCATTGTGTAGGGCTACAAGAGCTCCTTCAAGCAGGAGTAAACAAGCTCCACAACTTCATAAAGGAATCACACACGATGCGCACACTATCACCGTCACACCGTGGAGAGTAATTCCGGAGTTCATATTAAAGTAACCTCTAGAGTGCATAGTAATAGTTAACTTCATAATCTACAAGAGATTACAATCATAACCTACGCCAAGTACTACATGATGCACACACTGCCAACATTACATCATGGAGGAGGAATAGACTACTTTAATAACATCACTAGAGTAGCACATAGATTAATAGTGATACAAAGCTCATGATCACATAAAGATCACATGGGAGAGAGAGATGAACCACATAGCTACCGGTAGAGCCCTCAGCCTCGGGGGAGAACTACTCCCTCCTCATCATGGGAGATAGCAACGGCGATGAAGATGGCGGTGATGTCAATGGAGATGACTCCGGGGGCAATTCCCCGTCCCGGCGGCGTGCCGGAACGGAGACTCTCGTCCCCCGAAACGGAGTTTCGCGATGGCGGCGGCGTCCCTAGAGTCTTTCTGGAGTTTCGTCAATTGTTGTAGGGTTTTCACATCACGAGAGATTATATAGGCGAAGAGGCGGTGCAAGGGGGTGCCTGGGGGGGCCCACCCCATAGGGCGGCGCGCCCCCCTCCTAGGCCGCGCCCCAGTGTGGTGTGGGGGCCCTGGGCCTCCTCTCCGGCTCCCCTTCGGTGTTCTGGTCCGTCTCGGTGAAGTAAGATGTTTGGCTTTTGTTTCGTCGAATTCCGAGAATATTGCCCGAACAGCCTTTCTGGCACCAAAAATAGCAGAAAACAGGAACTGGCACCTCGGCATCTTGTTAATAGGTTAGTTCCGGAAAATGCATCAAAACGATATAAAGTATGGATAAAACATGTAGATATTGTCATAAAACTAGCATGGAACATAAGAAATTATAGATACGTTGGAGACGTATCAAGCATCCCCAAGCTTAGTTCCTACTCGCACTCGAGTAGGTAAACGATAACAAGGATAATTTCTGAAGTGACATGCTACTATCATAATCTTAATCAATACTATTGTAAAGCATATGAGATGAATGAAGTGATTCAAAGCAATGGTAAAGATAATGACTAAACAACTGATCATATAGCAAAGACTTTTCATGAATAGTACTTTCAAGACAAGCATCAATAAGTCTTGCATAAGAGTCAACTCATGAAGCAATAGATTCTTAATAGAAGGTTTTGAAGCAACACAAAGGAAGATATAAGTTTCAGCAGTTGCTTTCAACTTCAACATGTATATCTCATGGATAATTGTCAACACAAAGTAATATTATGAATGCAAATAAGCAAGTATGTAGGAATCAATGCACACAGTTGACACAAGTGTTTGCTTCTAAGATAGAAGGAAGTAGGTAAACTGACTCAACATAAAGTAAAAGAAAGGCCCTTCGCAGAGGGAAGCATGGATTACTATTTTTGTGCTAGAGCTTTTCATTTTGAAAACATAGAAACAATTTTATCAACGGTAGTAATAATTCATATGTGTTATGCATAAGACATCCTATAAGTTGCAAGCCTCATGCATAGAATACCAATAGTAATCGCACCTTGTCCTAATTAGCTTGGATTTCGATGGATTATCATTGCATAACATATGTTTCAACCAAGTGACACAAAGGGGTACCTCTATGCCGCCTGTACAAACGTCCAAGGAGATAAATCGCATTTGATTTCTCGTTTTTGATAGATCTCAACTAAGGACATCCATACCGGGACAACATAGAAAACAGATAATGGACTCCTCTTTAATGCATAAGCATTCAACAACAGATAATATTCCCATAAGAGATTGAGGATTAATGTCCAAACTGAAACTTCCGCCATGATTCAGGGCTTTAGTTAGCGGCCCAATGTTCTTCTCTAACAATATGCATACTCAAACTATTTGATCATGATAAATCACCCTTACTTCAGACAAGACGAACATGCATAGCAACTCACATGATATTCAACAAAGGTGTAATAGTTGATGGCGTCCCCAGAAACATGGTTACCGCTCAACAAGAAACTTATAAGAAATACGATACATAAGCTACATATTCTTTACCACAATAGTTTTTAAGGCTATTTTCCCATGAACTATATATTGCAAAGATAAGGAATGAAATTTCAAAGGTAGCACTCAAGTAATTTACTTTGGAATGGCAGAGAAATACCACATAGTAGGTAGGTATGGTGGACACAAATGGCATAGGTTTTGGCTCAAGGATTTGGATGCACGAGAAGTATTCCCTCTCAGTACAAGGCTTTGGCTACCAAGGTTGTTTGAAGCAAACACAAGTATGAACCGGTACAGCAAAACTTACATAAGAACATATTGCAAGCATTAAAAGACTCTACACTGTCTTCCTTGTTGTTCAAACACTTCACCAGAAAATATCTAGACTTTTAGAGAGACCAATCATGCAAACCAAATTTCAACAAGCTCTATGGTAGTTCTACACTAATAGGTTCAAACTACATGATGCAAGAGCTTAAAATGATCTATTTGAGAGCTCATAACAATTTCCAAGTATCAAATTATTCAAGACAAATACCAATTACCACATGAAGCATTTCCTATTTCCAACCAAATAGCAATAAATGCAGCAGATTTTAACTTTCGCCATGAACATTAAAAGTAAAACTAAGAACACAAGTGTTCAAATGAAAAAGCGGAGCGTGTCTCTCTCCCACACAAAGAATGCTAGGATCCGATTTTATTCAAACACAAACAAAAATAAAAACATACAGACGCTCCAAGTAAAGCACATAAGATGTGACGGAATAAAAATATAGTTTCACTAGACGTGACCTGATAAGTTGTCGATGAAGAAGGGGATGCCTTGGGCATCCCCAAGCTTAGATGCTTGATTCTTCTTGAAATATGCAGGGATGAACCACGGGGGCATCCCCAAGCTTAGACTTTTCACTCTTCTTGATCATATATATCATCCTCCTCTCTTGACCCTTGAAAACTTCCTTCACATCAAACTTCTCATAAACTTCATTAGAGGGGTTAGTACTCAAATTTTTTTAATCCACTTTAGTCCTGTAGTGACACATTGCAAGAACTCAATAAAACATTAGCTACAGCTCTCTGATACGTCTCAAACGTATCTATAATTTCTTATGTTCCATGCTACTTTTATGACAATACTCACATGTTTTATACACACTTTACATCATTTATATGCATTTTCCGGCACTAACCTATTGACAGGATGCCGAAGCGCCAGTTCCTGTTTTGTGTTGTTTTTGGTTTCAGAAATCCTACAAAGGAAATATTCTCGGAATTGTACGAAATCAACGCCCAGGGTCTTATTTTTCCACGGAGCTTCCAGAAGACCGAAGAGCATACGAAGTGGGGCCACGAGGTGGCCAGACCACAGGGCGGCGCGGCCAAGGAGGGGCCCGCGCCGGCCTGTGGTGTGGGCCCCTCGTGCCTCCTCCGACTCTGCCTTTCCGCCTACTTAAACTCTCTGTCGCGAAAACCCTATTGCCGAGAGCCACGATACGGAAAAAGTTCCAGAGACGCCGCCGCCAATCCCATCTCGGGGGATTCAGGAGATCGCCTCCGGCACCCTACCGGAGAGGGGAATCATCTCCCGGAGGACCCTACATCAGCATGATCGCCTCCGGACTGATGTGTGAGTAGTTCATCCTTGGACTATGGGTCCATAGCAGTAGCTAGATGGTTGTCTGATACGTCTCCAACGTATCTATAATTTCTGATGTTCCATGCTAGTTTTACGACAATACCTACATGTTTTGCTCACACTTTATGATGATTTCATGCATTTTCCGGAACTAACCTATTAACAAGATGCCGAAGTGCCAGTTCCTGTTTTCTGTTGTTTTTGGTTCCAGAAAGGCTGTTCGGGCAATATTCTCGGAATTCGATGAAACAAAGGCCAAATATCTTATTTTCCCCGGAAGGTTCCAGAACACCGAAGGAGAGTCGGAGGCGGGCAGCAGGGGTCCCACACCATATGGCGGCGCGGGTGGCCCCCTGGCCGCGCCAGCCTATGGGGAGGGGGCCCCGTGGCCCCTCCGACTCCGCCTCTTCGCCTATAAAGTCCCTCGAGACCTAAAACCCCGACACCAATTGACGAAACTCCAGAAAGACTCCAGGGGCGCCGCCGCCATCGCGAAACTCTAATTCGGGGGGCAGAATCTCTGTTCCGGCACGCCGCCGGGACGGGGAAGTGCCCCCGGAAGCCATCTCCATCGACGCCACCGCCTCCATCATGCTCCGTGAGTAGTTCCCCCATGGACTACGGTTTCTAGCTGTAGCTAGTTGGTACTCTCTCTCCCATGTACTTCAATACAATGATCTCATGAGCTGCCTTACATGATTGAGATCCATCTGATGTAATCGGTGTTGTGTTTGTTGGGATCTGATGGATTGTTACATTATGATTAGTCTATCTATAAAGTTTGTGAAGTTATTGTTGCTGCAATCTTGTTGTGTTTAATGCTTGTCACTAGTGCACGAGTGGCATGTTCTTAGATTTAAGCTCTATACTTATTGCTTAGATTGTATCTACAAGTTGTTTGCACATGTCTATGTCCGGAACCCGAGGCCTCGTAGTGACAGCAGAATCGGGATAACTGGAGGGGAAGGCGTAGGTATGAGGATCACATGTTTTCACCAAGTGTTAATGCTTTTCTCCGGTGCTCTATTAAAAGGAGTACCTTAATTGCCGATAGATTCCCTTGAGGCCCGGCTGCCACCGGCTGGTAGGACAAAAGATGTTATGCAAGTTTCTCATTGCGAGCACGTATGACTATATATGGAAAACATGCCTACATGATTAATAATCTTGATGTTCTGTCTTAATGCTTCTATCCTGTCAATTGCCCAACTGTAATTTGTTCACCCAACACTTGTTATTGGAGAGTTACCACTAGTGTAGATAGCTTGGAACCCCGGTCCATCTCTCATCATCATATACTCGTTTCTATATGTCATTGGAAGTAGTATCAACTATTTTCTGGTGTCATTGCCTCTGTGATACTGTTACTGCTGCTGTGTTACTGTTAATATTGCTCTCATATTACTGCTGCTTTCACATCACCCCTGTTACTAGTGCTTTTCCAGGTGCAGCTGAATTGACAACTCAGTTGTTAAGGCTTATAAGTATTCTTTACCTCCCCTTGTGTTGAATCAATAAATTTGGGTTTTACTTCCCTCGAAGACTGTTGCGATCCCCTATACGTGTGAGTTATCAAGACTATTTTCTGGCGCCGTTGCCGGGGAGGCATAGCTCTACTCATAAGTTCACCTGGGGAGTACACTCTACCTCTCTCTCTGTTTTATTTTATTTTGTTTTGCCTAGTTTACTTTTGTCTAGTTTATTTGTGTTTAGTTTATTTCTGTCTAGTATTATTTTTCTTAGTTTACTTTTGTCTAGTTTGTTTTTGTTTTGTTTTACTTTTCTCATATACCCAAAAATCCATAAAAATTTGTAAAACCTAAAAATTAAAAACTGTTGTTATGGGAGAACCCACAACCTATTTGGAGCTTATAGAAATATATAATAATTATAGAGAATCAAGAACGGGTAAAGTCATGAGTGTTGTGATAGAAAAATTGAATACAATTGCTAAAATCTTGCTTAAACGCCATGATATAAACTGTTGCTCTAAACAGGATACTAAACATCTGAAATTCCAATGTGGCTTTAGTGAAGAAGCTTTAATTAAGAACTATAATTGGAATAACTATAATCATTTTGGGTTCGAAGAGGTAGAACAATTTGTCTTATTTATGGGAGCTTCTGAAATAGAATCCTTCATGGCTAAAAATTATGAAACTTGTGCTGCTTGTAAGGACCTTAAAGATTATGTCTCTTCTATTCTTAATTTTTGCGTAGAAAGTTACAGCGATAATCCTTATATCATTGATTATAAAGAGAGACTCATTAATGCACAAGAATGCACTCACAATTTAAAGGAACCAGTGGAAGAAGAAATTGATGAACCTGAAAGCTCATTGGATGAAAAAGAGGAGGAAATTGATGAACCTGAAATCTCACTGGATGAAAAAGAAGAGGAGAGTGATGAACAAAAGGAGGAAGAATGGATTAGCTACCCATGCCAACCTTCTAATGAGAGCAACTCTTTATCTCTTACACTATTTGATTGTCATCCATGCTTACCAAAGGAGGATGAATGTTATGTTCCTGTGGATTCTCTTGAAATATTCCCTATGAGTAAAACTTGTGAGAATAATTATGCTATCAGGTATCTATGATAATCCATGCTACTTTGATAAATCTTATGATAATGCTTTGTTTGTGCCTGATGTCGAAATGCATGGTACTAAAGAGTTTTGCTTGGCAAATGTTTATGATAAATCTCTAGATGATGGTCCTATGTTACTTGATAATATTAATTGTACTACTAATGAAAATGGAATTGGAGAGGTCTTGACTTTAACTAGGAGTCCCATATCTTTTGAGATTGATCAATCATCTTGTTATATTATTGATAAAAGTGGGTTTGAAAGTTTTAATCCCACTATTTTTGAGCTTGATAAAAATTACGTGTTTATGGATCATGAAAAACATGCTTTATGTGATAGTTATATTGTTGAGTTTATTCATGAAGCTACTGAAAATTATTATGAGAGAGGAAAATATGGTTGTAGAAATTTGCATGGTACTAAAACACCTCTCTACATGCTGAAAATTTTGAAGTTACTCGTGTTTTATCTTCCAATGCTTGTCACTTTGATCTTCATGAATTTATTTGTGTACAAGATTCCTATGCATAGGAAGTGGGTTAGACTTAAATATGTTTTGAATTTGCTTCTTGATGCTCCTTTTGCTTCATTCTCTATTTTCATGTGAGCATCATTAAAATTACTGAGCCCATCTTAATGGCTATAAAGAAAGAATTTCTTGGGAGATAACACATGTTTTTATTTTGCTACTGTTTTGTTGTGTCTTGGAAGTTGTTACTACTGTAGCAACCTCTCCTTATCTTTATTTTATTGCAATGTTGTGCCAAGTAAAGTCTCTAATAGAAGGTTGATGCTAGATTTGGATTTCTGCGCAGAAACAGATTTCTATCTGTCACGGATTTGAGTAGGTCTCTCTGTAGGAAACCCAAAAAATTCTGCCAATGTTCATGCGTGTTCCTCAGATATGTACGCAACTTTCATTAGTTTTGAGTTTTCTGATTTGAGCAACGGAAGTACCTCTAAAAAAATCGTCTTTACTGGCTGTTCTGTTTTGACAGATTCTGTCTCTGTTTTTTGCATTGTCTCTTGTGGACTTTAAGCAAGGCTTTCTAGACGTGGAGAGCTGTACCTAATGTTTTATTGAGTTCTTGCAATGTGTCACTACAGGACTAAAGTGGATTAAAGTTTTTTGAGTACTAACCCCTCTAATGAAGTTTATGAGAAGTTTGGTGTGAAGGAAGTTTTCAAGGGTCAAGAGAGGAGGATGATATATGATCAAGAAGAGTGAAAAGTCTAAGCTTGGGGATGCCCCCGTGGTTCATCCCTGCATATTTCAAGAAGACTCAAGCGTCTAAGCTTGGGGATGCCCAAGGCATCCCCTTCTTCATCAACAACTTATCAGGTCACCTCTAGTGAAACTATATTTTATTCGGTCACATCTTATGTGCTTTACTTGGAGCGTCTGTATGTTTTTGTTTTTGTTTTTGTTTGAATAAGATCGGATCCTATCAATCCTTGTGTGGGAGAGAGACACTCTCCGCTTTTTCATATGAACACTGGTGTTCTTCGTTTTACTTTTAAGGTTCATGACAAAAGTTGGAAGCTATTGCACTTATTGTTATTTGGTTGGAAACAGAAAATGCCTTATATTGTCTTGGATAATTTGATACTTGGCAATTGTTTTGAGCTCTCAAGTAGATCATGATTAAGCTCTTGCACCATGTAGTTTAAACCTATTAGTGGAGAACTACCGTAGAGCTTGTTGAAATTGGTTTGCATGATTGGTCTCTCTAAGGTCTAGATATTGTTTGGTAAAAGTGTTTGAGCAACAAGGAAGACAGTGTAGAGTCTTATAATGCTTGCAATATGTTCTTATGTAAGTTTTGTCTGTACTCGGTTCATACTTGTGTTTGCTTCAAACAACCTTGCTAGCCAAAGCCTTGTACTGAGAGGGAATGCTTCTCGTGCATCCAAAACCTTGAGCCAAAACCTATGCCATTTGTGTCCACCATACCTACCTACTATGTGGTATTTTTTCTGCCATTCCAAGTAAATACTTCATGTGCTACCTTTAAACAATTCAAAGTTATTATCTCTTATTTGTGTCAATGTTTTATAGCTCATGAGGAAGTATGTGGTGTTTTATCTTTCAATCTTGTTGGGCAGAACTTTCACCAATGGATTAGTGGCTTCATCCGCTTATCCAATAATTTTGCAAAAAGAGTCGGCAACGGGGTTCCCAGCCCCAATTAATTAACTTTCATTAATAATTCTCTTCACATGTTTTGCCCCGATTCATCCAGTAAGCAACTTAATTTTGCAAATAGACACTCCTTCATGGTATGTGAATGTTGGAAGGCACCCGAGGATTCGGTTAGCCATGGCTTGTGTAAGCAAAAGGTTGGAAGGAGTGTCAACCATAAATAAAACTAAAGTACATGTGTAAACAAAAGAGAAGAGGGATGATCTACCTTGCTGGTAGAGATAACGTCCTTCATGGGAGCCGCTCTTTGAAGGTTTTTTTGATGAGGGGGTTAGAGTGCCCACTACCATTCGTTGACAACAACAAACACCTCTCAAAACTTTACTTTTATACTCTCTATATGATTTCAAAACTTGAAAAGCTCCAGCACATGATTTAATCCCTGCTTCCCTCTGCGAAGGGCCTTTCTTTTACTTTATGTTGAGTCAGTTTACCTACTTCCTTCCATCTTAGAAGCAAACACTTGTGTCAACTGTGCATTGATTCTTACATACATGCTTATTTGCATTCATCATATTACTTTGTGTTGACAATTATCCATGAGATATGTATGTTGAAAGTTGAAAGCAATTGCTGAAACTTAATCATCCTTTGTGTTGCTTCAATGCCTTTTACTTTGAATTTATTGCTTTATGAGTTAACTCTTATGCAAGACTTTTTGATGCTTGTCTTGAAATTACTATTCATGAAAAGTTTTGCTATATGTTATCTATTTGTTAGCAAACTATAGATCGTTGCCTTGAGTCACTTCATTCATCCCATATGCTTTACAACAGTATGATCAAGATTATGTAAGTAGCATGTCACTACAGAAATTATTCTTTTTATCGTTTACCTACTCGAGGGCGAGTAGGAACTAAGCTTTGGGATGCTTGATACGTCTCCAACGTATCTATAATTTCTGATGTTCCATGCTAGTTTTATGACAATACCTACATGTTTTGCTCACACTTTATGATGATTTCATGCATTTTCCGGAACTAACCTATTAACAAGATGTCGAAGTG
Organism: Lolium rigidum; assembly: GCF_022539505.1. Lineage (NCBI taxonomy): Eukaryota > Viridiplantae > Streptophyta > Magnoliopsida > Poales > Poaceae > Lolium > Lolium rigidum. The sequence continues at coordinate 35,132,919 of NC_061512.1, forward strand.
CCAATTCCTGTTTTCTATTGTTTTTGGTTCCAGAAAGGCTGTTCGGGCAATATTCTCGGAATTCGACGAAACAAAGGCCAAATATCTTATTTTCCCCGGAAGGTTCCAGAACACCGAAGGAGAGTCGGAGCCGGGCAGCAGGGGGCCCACACCATATGGCGGCACGGGTGGCCCCCTGGCCGCGCCAGCCTATGGGGAGGGGGCCCCGTGGCCCCTCCGACTCCGCCTCTTCGCCTATAAAGTCCCTCGAGACCTAAAACCCCGACACCAATTGACGAAACTCCAGAAAGACTCCAGGGGCGCCGCCGCCATCGCGAAACTCCAATTCGGGGGACAGAATCTCTGTTCCGACACGCCACCGGGACGGGGAAGTGCCCCCGGAAGCCATCTCCATCGACGCCACCGCCTCCATCATGCTCCGTGAGTAGTTCCCCCATGGACTACGAGTTCTAGCTGTAGCTAGTTGGTACTCTCTCTCCTATGTACTTCAATACAATGATCTCATGAGCTGCGTTACATGATTGAGATCCATCTGATGTAATCGGTGTTGTGTTTGTTGGGATCCAATGGATTGTTACATTATGATTAGTCTATCTATAAATTTTGTGAAGTTATTGTTGCTACAATCTTGTTGTGTTTAATGCTTGTCACTAGTGCACGAGTGGCATGATCTTAGATTTAAGCTCTATACTTTTTGCTTAGATTGTATCTACAAGTTGTTTGCACATGTCTATGTCCGGAACCCGAGGCCCTAGAGTGACAGCACCTGGGATAACTGGAGGGGAAGGCGTAGGTATGAGGATCACATGTTTTCACCAAGTGTTAATGCTTTGCTCCGGTGCTCTATTAAAAGGAGTACCTTAATTGCCGATAGATTCCCTTGAGGCCCGGCTGCCACCGGCTTGTAGGACAAAAGATGTTATGCAAGTTTCTCATTGCGAGCACGTATGACTATATATGGAAAACATGCCTACATGATTAATAATCTTGATGTTCTGTCTTAATGCTTCAATCTTGTCAATTTCTCAACTGTAATTTGTTCACCCAACACTTGTTATTGGAGAGTTACCACTAGTGTAGATAGCTGGGAACCCCGGTCCATCTCTCATCATCATATACTCGTTTCTATATGTCATTGGAAGTAGTATCAACTATTTTCTGGTGCCATTGCCTCTGTGTTACTGTTATTTCGCTGCGTGTTACTTGTTACTATTGCTCTCATATTACTGCTGCTTTCACATCACCCCTGTTACTAGTGCTTTTCCAGGTGCAGCTGAATTGAAAACTCAGTTGTTAAGGCTTATAAGTATTCTTTACCTCCCCTTGTGTCGAATCAATAAATTTGGCTTTTACTTCCCTCGAAGACTGTTGCGATCCCCTATACTTGTGGGTTATCATTGTCTTCTCCTCTTGTGCTATCATGTTAGATCTTGTGAGCTGCCTATCATGATCAAGATCATCTATTTGTAATGCTACATGTTGTGTTTGTTGGGATCCGATGAATATGGAATACTATGTCAAGTTGGTTATCAATCTATCATATATGTGTTGTTTATGATCTTGCATGCTCTCCGTTGCTAGTAGAGGCTCTGGCCAAGTTGATAGTTGTGACTCCAAGAGGGAGTATTTATGCTCGATAGTGGGTTCATGCCTCCATTGAATGCGGGACAGTGACGAGAAAGTTCTAAGGTTGTGGATGTCTTGTTGCCACTAGGGATAAAACATCAATGCTTTATCTAAGGATATTTGTGTTGATTACATTACGCACCATACTTAATGCAATTGTCTGTTGTTTGCAACTTAATACTGGAAGGGGTGCGGATGCTAACCCGAAGGTGGACTTTTTAGGCATAGATGCATGCTGGATAGCGGTCTATGTACTTTGTCGTAATGCTCTAAGTAAATCTCATTGTAGTCATCATGATATGTATGTGCATTGTTATGCCCTCTCTATTTGTCAATTGCCCAACTGTAATTTGTTCACCCAACATGCTATTTATCTTATTGGAGAGACACCACTAGTGAACCGTGGACCCCGGTCCATTCTTTTACATCTGAATACAATCTACTGCAATCATTGTTCTCTACTTGCTCTTCGCAAACAAACATCATTTTCCACACCATACATTTAATCCTTTGTTTACAGCAAGCCGGTGAGATTGACAACCTCACCATTACGTTGGGGCAAAGTATTTTGATTGTGTTGTGCAGGTTCCACGTTGGCGCCGGAATCCCTGGTGTTGCGCCGCACTACACTCCGTCACCAACAACATTCACGTGGCCCTTGACTCCTACTGGTTCGATAAACCTTGGTTTCTTGCGAGGGAAACTTGCTGCTGTACGCATCACACCTTCCACTTGGGGTTCCCAACGGGCGTGTGCTCTACGCGTCATCAAGCTAAATTTACGGCGCCGTTGCCGGGGAGATCAAGACACGCTGCAAGGGGAGTCTCCCACATCCAATCTCTTTACTTTGTTTTTGTCTTGCTTTACTTTACTTTATTTACTGCTTTGTTTTTTCTCTATATCAAAAATACAAAAAAAAATTTAGTTACTTGCATTACTTTATTTACTGTCTTGTTTACGTTCTCTATATTAAAAACACACAAAAAAATTATTTACTTGCATTTACTTTACTTATTTCATCATGCTTCCTCCTAAGTTCACTCTGAAAGATATACCGGTAGGGCAAGGATCTATCATTGGAAGAGATAATATAGAAGAATTTTTCACTTATGTTAGTATGGTTGAAGATTTTGAAGATAGACACTTGGTAGAACTTGCTCCTACTATTGAAATTGCTACTGCCTCTTTAGTACACATGCTGGAAGCTAGATTTGTTAATCTCAACCCCATAATACAGCATATGTTTCTTACACTCAGTGATATGGAAGAAGGAGAAAAGAGAGATTTTGTTTTAGAAACCCTTCTTAAAGAATTTGGTGATGTAGCAAGAGAAGCTAGGAAAGTCTTTATTCAACATAAGATGCTTGGATTTTATACCAATTTTGCAAATACCCTTAAAAAGATGGAAAAAGATAGATTAAAGTACACTAATAAAGTTAATTGTGAGGGGGAGATTAAAGTACCAATACCTTGTAAGCTCTTAGGAATGCATCAGGCACTAGAAAAGAATTTTGATTGGCTTGTTCCTGAAAATTTGTTTGATCAAAATAGCAAGCCTAAGATTAATGAAAGAGAAACCTCTGAAACTTACATAGATAAGATACAATGCATTGTTGAGAAAACTCCCAACTCCCCTGATTATGATGTTGATGCTTCATCTCTTGATAACACTTCATACACACTTTCTGCGCCTAGCTGAAAGGCGTTAAAGAAAAGCGCTTATGGGAGACAACCCATTATTTTACTTCTGCACTTTTGTTTTATATTTGAGTCTTGGAAGTTGTTACTACTGTAGCAAACTCTCCTTATCTTTATTTTATTGCATTGTTGTGCCAAGTAAAATCTTTGATAGTAAGGTTGATACTAGATTTGGATTACTGCACAGAAACAGATTTCTTGCTGTCACGAAATTGAGTAGCCCCGTCTGTAGGTAACTCAGAAAAATCTGCCAATTTACGTGCGTGATCCTTAGATATGTACGCAACTTTCATTCAATTTGAGCTTTTTCATCTGAGCAAGTTAAGTGCCCCTGAAAAATTCGTCTTTACGGACTGTTCTGTTTTGACAGATTCTGCCTTTTATTTCGCAATGTCTGTTTTGCTATGTTGGATGAATTTCTTTGTTCCATTAACTTCCAGTAGCTTTGTGCAATGTCCAGAAGTGTTAATAATGATTATGTCACCTCTGAATATGTGAATTTTTGATTATGCACTAACCCTCTAATGAGTTTATTTTGTGTTTGGTGTGGAGGAAGTTTTCAAGGATCAAGAGAGGAGGATGATACAATATGATCAAGAAGAGTGAAAAGTCTAAGCTTGGGGATTCCCCCGTGGTTCATCCCTGCATATTTCAAGAATACTCAAGCATCTAAGCTTGGGGATGCCCAAGGCATCCCTTCTTCATTGACAACTTATCAGGTCACCTCTAGTTAAACTATATTTTTATTCCATCACATCTTATGTGCTTTACTTGGAGCGTCTGTATGTTTTTATTTTTGTTTTGTTTGAATAAAATCGGATCCTAGCATTCTTTGTGTGGGGGAGAGACATGCTCCGCTGTTGCATATGAACACTGGTGTTCTTAGCTTTACTTTTAATGTTCATGGCGAAGGTCGAAACTGCTTCGTTCATTGTTATATGGTTGGAAACAGAAAATGCTTCATGTGGTAATTGGTATAATAACTTGAATAATCTGATACTTGGCAATTGTTTTGCTCAAATAGATCATGTTAAGCTCTTGCATCATGTACTTTGCACCTATTAATGAAGAACTTCCATAGAGCTTGTTGAAATTTGGTTTGCATGATTGGTCTCTCTAAAGTCTAGATATTTTCTGGTGAGGTGTTTGAACAACAAGGAAGACAGTGTAGAGTCTTATAATGCTTGCAATATGTTCTTATGTAAGTTTTGTTGTACCGGGTCATACTTGTGTTTGCTTCAAACAACCTTGCTAGCCAAAGCCTTGTATTGAGAGGGAATACTTCTCGTGCATCCAAAACCTTGAGCCAAAAACTATGCCATTTGTGTCCACCATACCTACCTACTATGTGGTATTTCTCTGCCATTCCAAAGTAAATTACTTGAGTGCTACCTTTAAAATTCCATTCTTTGTCTTTGCAATACATAGCTCATGGGAAAATAGCTTAAAAACTATTGTGGTAAAGAATATGTAGCTTATGTATCTTATTTCTTATAAGTTGCTTGTTGAGCGGTAACCATGTTTCTGGGGATGCCATCAACTATTACACCTTTGTTGAATATCATGTGAGTTGCTATGCATGTTCGTCTTGTCCGAAGTAAGGGTGATTTATCATGATCAAATGGTTTGAGTATGCATATTGTTAGAGAAGAACATTGGGCCGCTAACTAAAGCCATGAATCATGGTGGAAGTTTCAGTTTGGACATTAATCCTCAATCTCTTATGAGAATATTATCTGTTGTTGAATGCTTATGCATTAAAGAGGAATCCATTATCTGTTTTCTATGTTGTCCCGGTATGGATGTCCTTAGTTGAGATCTATCAGAAACGAGAAATCAAATGTGATCTATCTCCTTGGACCTTTGTACAGGCGGCATAGAGGTACCCCTTTGTGACACTTGGTTGAAACATATGTTATGCAATGATAATCCATGTAAATCCAAGCTAATTAGGACAAGGTGCGAGCACTATTGGTATTCTATGCATGAGGCTTGCAACATATAGGATGTCTTATGCATAACACATATGAATTATTACTACCGTTGACAAAATTGTTTCTATGTTTTCAAAATAAAAGCTCTAGCACAAAAATAGTAATCCATGCTTTCCTCTGCGAAGGGCCTTTCTTTTACTTTATGTTGAGTCAGTTTACCTACTTCTTTCTATCTTAGAAGCAAACACTCGTGTCAACTGTGTGCATTGATTCCTACATATTTGCTTATTTGCATTCATCATATTACTTTGTGTTGACAATTATCGATGAGATAAACAAGTTGAAGTTGAAAGCAACTGCTGAAACTTATATCTTCCTGTGTGTTGCTTCAAAACTTTCTACTAAGAATTTATTGCTTTATGAGTTAACTCCTATGCAAGTCTTATTGATGTTTGTCTTGAAAGTACTATTCATGAAAAGTCTCTGCTATATGATTCAGTTGTTTAATCATTGTCTTTACCATTGCTTCGAATCACTTCATTCACCTCATATGCTTTACAATAGTATTGATCAAGATTATGATAGCATATCACTTCAGAAATTATCCTTGTTATCGTTTACCTACTCGAGGGCGAGTGGGAACTAAGCTTGGGGATGCTTGATACGTCTCAAACGTATCTATAATTTCTTATGTTCCATGCTACTTTTATGACAATACTCACATGTTTTATACACACTTTACATCATTTATATGCATTTTCCGGCACTAACCTATTGACAAGATGCCGAAGCGCCAGTTCCTGTTTTGTGCTGTTTTTGGTTTCAGAAATCCTACAAAGGAAATATTCTCGGAATTGGACGAAATCAACGCACAGGGTCTTATTTTTCCACGGAGCTTCCAGAAGACCGAAGAGCATACGAAGTGGGGCCACGAGGTGGCCATACCACAGGGCGGCGCGGCAAAGGAGGGCCCCACGCCGGCCTGTGGTGTGGGCCCCTCGTGCCTCCTCCGACTCTGCCTTTCCGCCTACTTAAACTCTCTGTCGCGAAAACCCTATTACCGAGAGCCACGATACGGAAAAAGTTCCAGAGACGCCGCCGCCGCCAATCCCATCTCGGTGGATTCAGGAGATCGCCTCCGGCACCCTGCCGGAGAGGGGAATCATCTCCCGGAGGACTCTACATCACCATGATCGCCTTCGGACTGATGTGTGAGTAGTTCATCCTTGGACTATGGGTCCATAGCGGTAGCTAGATGGTTGTCTTCTCCTCTTGTGCTATCATGTTAGATCTTGTGAGCTGCCTATCATGATCAAGATCATCTATTTGTAATGCTACATGTTGTGTTTGTTGGGATCCGATGAATATGGAATACTATGTCAAGTTGATTATCAATCTATCATATATGTGTTGTTTATGATCTTGCATGCTCTCCGTTGCTAGTAGAGGCTCTGGCCAAGTTGATACTTGTGACTCCAAGAGGGAGTATTTATGCTCGATAGTGGGTTCATGCCTTCATTGAATGCGGGACAAGGTGACGTAAAGTTCTAAGGTTGTGGATGTGCTGTTGCCACTAGGGATAAAACATCAATGCTTTGTCTAAGGATATTTGTGTTGATTACATTACGCACCATACTTAACGCAATTTTCTGTTGTTTGCAACTTAATACTGGAAGGGGTGCGGATGCTAACCCGAAGGTGGACTTTTTAGGCATAGATGCATGCTGGATAGCGGTCTATGTACTTTGTCGTAATGCCCTAAGTAAATCTCATTGTAGTCATCATGATATGTATGTGCATTGTTATGCCATCTCTATTTGTCAATTGCCCAACTGTAATTTGTTCACCCAACATGCTATTTATCTTATTGGAGAGACACCACTAGTGAACTGTGGACCCCGGTCCATTCTTTTACATCTGAATACAATCTACTGCAATCATTGTTCTCTACTGTTCTTCGCAAACAAATATCCTTTTGCACACCATACATTTAATCCTTTATTTACAGCAAGCCGGTGAGATTGACAACCTCACTGTTACGTTGGGGCAAAGTATTTTGATTGTGTTGTGCAGGTTCCACGTTGGCGCCGGAATCTCTGGTGTTGCGCCGCACTACACTCCGTCACCAACAACCTTCACATGGCCCTTGACTCCTACTGGTTCGATAAACCTTGGTTTCTTACTGAGGGAAACTTGCTGCTGTACGCATCACACCTTCCACTTGGGGTTCCCAACGGGCGTGTGCTCTACGCGTCATCACTCTCCACGTCTAGAAAGCCTCACTTAAAGTCCACAAGATCACTTAAAGTCCACAAGAGACAATGCAAAAAACAGAGACAAAATCTGTCAAAACAAAACAGCCAGTAAAGACGAATTTTTAAGAGGTACTTCCGTTGCTCAAATCAGAAAACTCAAAACTAATGAAAGTTGCGTACATATCTGAGGAACACGCATGAAAATTGGCAGAATTTTTTGGGTTTCCTATAGAGAGACCTACTCAAATTCGTGACAGCTAAAAATATGTTTCTGCGCAGAAATCCAAATCTAGTATCAACCTTCTATTAGAGACTTTACTTGGCACAACATTGCAATAAAATAAAGATAAGGAGAGGTTGCTACAGTAGTACCAATTTCCAAGACACAACAAAACAGTAGCAAAATAAAAACCTGGGTTATCTCCCAAGAAGTGTTTTCTTTATAGCCATTAAGATGGGCTCAGCAATTTTAATGATGCTCACATAAGGATGAGAGTTGAAGTAAAGAGAGCATCAAAAAGCAAGTATGAAACAAATTTAAGTCTAACCCACTTCTTATGAAAAGGAATCTTGTAAATAAAAAAGTTATGTAAGCATAAGGCAACAAGCATAGAAAGGCAGCACAAGCGCAACTTCAAGATTCTCAACATAAAGAGGGGAAACTTAATATTATTAAGATGCATATAACCATGTTTCCCTCTCTCATAATAACTTTCAGTAGCATCATTGATGAAATCAACAATATAACTATCACATAAAGCATTCTTATCATGAGTCTCATGCATAGAATAATTACTACTCCCAACATAAGCATAGTCATTCTTATTAATTGTAGTGGGAGCAAATTCAACAAAGTAGCTATCATTATTATTCTCATCACCATAATCATCAAATATAGGAGGCATAGTATAATCATAATAAACTTTATCCTCCATAGTAGGTGGCACCAAAATACCACTATCATTATAATCATCATAAATGGGAGGCAAAGTATCATCAAAGAAAATTTTCTCCTCCATGCTTGGGGGACTAAAAATATCACAACCAGCTTCCCCAAGCTTAAATTCTTCCATAGCATTAGCAACAATGGTGTTCAAAGCATTCATACTAATAACATTGCCATTAGATGCATATAAAGTTCCATAGGTTTTTTAATTTTCTCTTCAAACACCTCATGTCCTAACTCAAGATAAATAATATAAAGATCTCTAATATTTTTGCTGTTTTCCATTAAGCCTAACTAGTGAAAATAAAAACAAGAAACAAAAAGATGAAATTGCAGGATCTAAAGGAAATAGCTTCGACCACTCACACACCGGCAACAGTGCTAGGAAATAGCTTAGTAGTCGGAGGATGTGAATACCTTTTACCTTACCTCCCCGGCAACGGCGCCAGAAAATAGCTTGATGTCTACGCAAGCTTCTATTCCTGTAGACAGTGTTGGGCCTCCAAGAGCAGAGGTTTGTAGAACAGCAGCAAGTTTCCCTTAAGTGAATCACCCAAGGTTTATCGAACTCGGGGAGGTAGAGGTCAAAGATATCCCTCTCAAGCAACCCCGCAATTACGATACAAGAAGTCTCTTGTGTCCCCAACACACCTAATACACTTGTCAGATGTATAGGTGCACTAGTTCGGCGAAGAGATAGTAAAATGCAAGTGATATGGATGAATATGAGTGGTAGTAACAATCTGAAATAAATATGGCAGAAAGTAAACATGCAACAGAACTTGTTGGAAACGGGATTTCAATGCTTGGAAACAAGGCCTAGGGATCATACTTTCACTAGTGGACACTCTCAACAATGATCACATAAATAAATAACTTCTCTTCACTTGTGCTACTTCAAACACTCTCTTGTTGGATAACAAACACCATTCATTGTGTAGGGCTACAAGAGCTCCTTCAAGCCGGAGTAAACAAGCTCCAGAACTTCATAAAGGAATCACACACGATGCGCACACTGTCACCGTCACACCGTGGAGAGTAATTCCGGAGTTCATATTAAAGTAACCTCTAGAGTGCATAGTCATAGTTAACTTCATAATCTACAAGAGATTACAATCATAACCTACGTCAAGTACTACATGATGCACACACTGTCAACATTACATCATGGAGGAAGAATAGACTACTTTAATAACATCACTAGAGTAGCACATAGATTAATAGTGATACAAAGCTCATGATCACATAAAGATCACATGGGAGAGAGAGATGAACCACATAGCTACCGGTAGAGCCCTCAGCCTCGGGGGAGAACTACTCCCTCCTCATCATGGGAGACAACAACGGCGATGAAGATGGCGGTGATGTCGATGGAGATGACTCCGGGGGAAATTCCCCGTCCCGGCGGCGTGCCGGAACAGAGACTTCTGTCCCCTGAAACGGAGTTTCGCGATGGCGGCGACGTCCCTGGAGTCTTTCTGGAGTTTCGTCAATTGTTGTAGGGTTTTCACGTCACGAGAGATTATATAGGCGAAGAGGCGGCGCAAGGGGGTGCCTGGGGGGGCCCACCCCATAGGGCGGCGCGCCCCCCTCCTAGGTCGCGCCCCAGTGTGGTGTGGGGGCCCTGGGCCTCCTCTCCGGCTCAACTTCGGTGTTCTGGTCCGTCTCGGTGAAGCAAGATGTTTGGCTTTTGTTTCGTCGAATTTCGAGAATATTGCCCGAACAGCCTTTCTGGAACCAAAAACAGCAGAAAACAGGAACTGGCACCTCGGCATCTTGTTAATAGGTTAGTTCTGGAAAATGCATCAAAACAATATAAAGTATGGATAAAACATGTAGATATTGTCATAAAACTAGCATGGAACAGAAGAAATTATAGATACGTTGGAGACGTATCAAGGAGGAATTGGTATTTAAAATCTTCTAAGTTTAAGAACCTTTGCTTCAATAGAATTGACGCTTTTCTTTGGTAGCTCAATAGAATTATTCTTCGGGAAATATATAGTGTGCTCTTTTCCTTTTACATGGAAGGTGACACCTTGCTTTCAGTGCAATTTATAACATCCCTTGCAGTATTTAGAAAAGGTCTACCAAGAATAATAGATACGTTATAATCTTCAGGCATTTCTAATATCACAAAGTCTATAGAAATTTGCACAATAGCAATCATAATATGAACATCTTCACATATAACAATAGGAATAACGGTGGACTTATTAGCCATTTGAAGAGAAACCTTAGTAGGAACCAACTTATTCAAATTGAGTTTCTTATAAAGAGAGAATGGCATGACACTTACCCCTTCTCCAAGATCACATAGCACATATTTCACATAAGTATTATTAATTGTGCAAGGAATAGTAGGAATACCTAGATCTCCACGCTTTTTTGGTAACTTCCCCTTAAATGAATAATCAGCAAGCATATCAGTAATAGCTTCAGTTTGTATTTTCCTCTTATTATTAACAATGTCTTTCATATATTTTTAATATGGAGGAATTTTAATAGCATCAACAAGAGGAATTTGCAAGTATAAACTCTTTATCAATTCAATAAACTTCTCAAATCTTTCATTATCTAGAGTTTTAGTTACCTCTTGGGGATATGGTATAGTTCTATGAACCCACAGATCCCTTTATTTACTTTTTGGTTGAGGTGGAGCCTTCTTCTTACTTTTATCCTTGGAGGATTGAGGAGCTTCATTTATTATAGGCTCATGGTCATTATTAGCATCATCTTCAGGTGCTTGAGACATTTCAACATCTTCTTCATTATTATCATCTTCAGTTTCAACATCAGAAATAGGTATATCATTACCTTGATCTTCAGAGTTCTCATTCTCTTCACTTTCATTGTGGGATTCTCTTGTAAAAAATTCTTCTTATGAGCTTCTTGTTCTATTCTCTTTGGATGCCCTTCAGGATAATTAGGATCATGAGTACTTGAGCTTCCCCTAGTATTAACTCCACATACATGTCTTTACTCACCAAGAAGCTTCTCATATAATTTATTCTGAAGAGAAATCATTTTCTCCACTTGATTATTCATCACATGGTAATGTTTTACAGTCATTTTAAGAGAATCTAAACAAGAACTCAATTCCTTATGAATAATTTCTATATTACGGGAATTTTCCATTATAACTCTTTTCATATCATATTCAAAGTATTTTTGATCATAAGTAGAATAATTTAAATCATTAATATAACATATTTTAGTAGGAGATGATACCACTTTATTACCTTTACCAGAACATATAGCATGTACTTGAATAGGAAACATGGTTCATCAATTGGAAGTTTGATACTATTTTCATAATATTTCTTCAAGTCAGAAGTTTTAATGCCCTTTTTTTTAATAGTACTTGAAGCTTCTTTCATGTCTTCATTACATAATTCAAGAATTCTCGTCCTTTTCTGGATACCATCTTCTTCAATATGCCAACCATCATAGTTCTTCTTGATGGTGTTCAATAAAGTATTAGCTTCTTCCACGGTTTTGTGCCTAAAAATATTACCTGCAATACTGTCTAGATAAGATCTAGATTCTTCAGTTAGCGCATTATAAAATATATCAAGTAATTGGTTCTCTTTTAAACCATGAGCTGTACACTTCCTCCCAAGGGCACTATATCTCCCCAAGCTTGAGGAATGTCTTCTTCTTTTACTTTAGAAAAGTTAGTAATTTCTTCAACCATCACATGTATTTTACTAGCAGGGAATAGTAATTACAAAATAAGTAAATGCATGCTTCTTTACTAGTAATAGACTTTGGCGCTAAATAATTATACCAAGCTTTTGCTTCTCCTCCTACAGAGAAAGGAAACAATTTCAAGAATTAATAGCGCTGTTGGATCTCAGTATTACCAAACGCACCAGCTAACTCTGTGAGGTTTATTAAGTGTTCCCAAGGAAGTTCATCCTCTCTACCGCTAAACTTACTGGCTTCGAATTTCTCTATTTTTTTCAGGATCAACATTAAATTTATAGTCTTTATCTTTGATGTATATCACAAATGCTTCAGTTTTCTAGTCACGGGAAATAAATCATCTAAGCAAGAACCCAGACTAGCTTGAAATTCATCCAAATAATCTAATTCCATATTCATAAAAGTTTCAGTAAAGGTACCATCTTCTTTAGCATTTGCTACTTTAGGACTCAACGAACTACCATCTTCATTATAAAGTTCATCTTTTTAATATTCGGATTCCATATGATCATCACACAAAGACTTGGATAAATCAGGCGCCCCCTCTTTATCCTTGTCAATATCCAACAAATCATTTTCAATTGTAGTTGAAATTATAGATAATGGTGAACTTGTTTGAACAATAACTTTCTTTTTAATAGCAGGAGTAGTAGCAACATTAGGTGAAAATATGGTCTAGTAGGCAAATTCGTACCTTTCCTTGTAGTGGAGGGCCTAAGGTCCTTCTTAGCACGTCCCTGATTCATTCCCATGGTAAGAAACAAACAAGTGCAACAACTAAATGATAAGCAGTGGTCTTACCAATAAAGCTAGGTTGCTCGGCAATGGCGCTAGAAAATAGCTTGATGCCCACAAGTATAGGGGATCGCTGAAATCTTCGATGGGAAGTATTACCCAAATTTATAGTTCGACTCAAGGGGAACACAAGAATACCAATAATATTTTATCAATTGAGACGCACTCTCAACCACACTTGTATATCAACAAACTCGCAAAGAAAGTGGTGATTGTATAGTAATTAATTCAAATAGAAACATCAAATAGTAAATAGTAGCAACAGATTTCCAGTTTTCACCGGAAAGAGTATTATGTAACTTCCAGTGGCTAAAAGCATAGGCATGTGGTAGTAGTGGGGTGTTATATGGATTATATTGATCATATAATGTAATCCAACTAACATAGCTAGCATTCATCTCTAATTTAGTCGTGTGTAGGTGTGTGTGCTCCAAATATAGTTATGCATACTAACAAAAAGAATTTGCATATATACCATATTTTATATTGCTTGCCTATTTTACCGGTGACAACTTGGAATTACATGCAATTAAGGTCTATCCTTTCGAATAGCCCGGAACAAATCATTAAGATTCATTAACACACAATATCCTCGAACTATCACATATTCATCTTGTTTTTCCTATCTATCATCTTAGGGATTCGCAGGGTTAACATAATAATAAGCAATACACCTTGCAAATAGATACCAACCTCATATATATGATAAAACAATATAGGTTCAGTACACAAATCATGTCACTCGAGCCCTAGTAACAAGCATTAAACATAGCAAGTGTGTACCAACACTCATACAAGAATATCTTCAAGAAAAACACCTCAAAGCTCGATACATATGGATGATTACATGGTAAATCTCATAGAAACCCTATCCACCCATTAAACCTACAGAGAACTACTCACTCATGGCGATGGAGAGTGAGTATATGGTGTTTGGTGATGATGTCGGTGGCAGTGATGATGAAGAATCCCTCGAAATCCGTCTCTCTGGCTGGAGAGCAGGATCAATCTGCCCCCTGAAACGAAGGTCGTGGTCTTGGCGGCGCTCTATTTCGCGAAACGTCCCATGCTTCTAGTAGGGTAGTTTTTAGGGTATATAAGGAATCACACGAAGGGGGAGGCGAGACGACTACTGGGGGCCAAACGAGCCCTGCTGACGTGCCCTATGAAGGTGGGCGCGCCGACTGGCTTCGTTTGGGCCTCGTGGCTCCCCTCTCGTGATCCAAAGCTCCAGGCCCTCTCATTTGATGAAAAACTCCACTGGTAGTTTCCCCGATTTTATTTCCCACGAAAACTAACATAAACGAGACTTTGCTAAAAAAAACGTCAGATTCAACAGTTTTTATCCAAGTATGGTGAGATTCTGGAGCAAATCTTTGGGCAAAGTGCTTGAAAAAGTAGATACATTTGAGATGTGTCAGCATTGCATCCACGAAGAGTGTTGGCCTTGCTCTATGAGGTGGTTGCTTTAATGGAGAGGGGAAGATGCACGGTGTCCTAAGGTGCTCTAGGAACGGTCTAGAGGCTAATGGTGCAAGCCATGGCTGCATAAACATGGTCTTGAGCTCTCGTCTTATATGCATCCAACATGTATGAATGGGCGGTGTCGCATGCTCTGGAGCAAGATAAAGAGAGGGAGGAGTGTGTTTGGTGCAGAGAGAGAAGAAATTACACATGCGGGAGAGGGTACTCTCACGGAGAACGTGGAGCTTTTGGTCAAGTTGTGTTGCCCCCAAAGAGTGTGCCAACTAGCTAGTGTCACTACAACACACCCTATTTTGGCTGCCTATTTGACATTGTCAACGGATGTCAAAATATGGTCACGGACAAATGATACTAACGGTTTGGAAACTTGTGGTGAACCTCACGTCACAGATGGCCAAACTAACGGTTTGGATAGGCCATCATGGATCTATGATGGTGATACGTCTCCAACGTATCTATAATTTCTTATGTTCCATGCTAGTTTTATGACAATACTTACATGTTTTATTCACACTTTATAATGTTTTTATGCATTTTCTGGGACTAACCTATTAACAAGATGCCACAGTGTCAGTTCCTGTTTTCTGCTGTTTTTGATTTCAGAAAAGTTGGTTTACAAATATTCTCGGAATTGGATGAAACAAAAGCCCACGACCCTATTTTCCACGGAGTATTCCAGAAGACCGAAGAAGAGTCGAGGAAGGCCAGCATGGGGCCCACACCATAGGGCGGGGCGGGGGGCCCCGCTGCCGCGCCGACGTGTGGTGAGGGAGCCCCCTGGCTCCCCCGACGCTGCCCCTTTGCCTATTTATTCCTTCGTCTCCGAAAACCCTAGTACCGAGAGACAAAAGACGAGAAAAGTTCCAGAGACGCCGCCGCCGTCAACCCTATATCGGGGGGTTCAGAAGATCTCCTCCGGCACCCTGCCGGAGAGGGGAATCATCACCGGAGGGCTCTACATCACCATGCCCGCCTACGGACTAATGCGTGAGTAGTTCATCCTTGGACTGTGGGTCCATAGCAGTAGCTAGATGGTTGTCTTCTCCTATTGTGCCATCATGTTTAGATCTTGTGAGCTGCCTATCATGATCAAGATCATCTATTTGTAATGCTACATGTTGTGTTTGTTTAGATCCGATGAATATGGAATACTATGTCAAGTTGATTATTGATCTATCATATATGTTGTTTATGATCTTGCATGCTCTCCGTTGCTAGTAGAGGCTCTGGCCAAGTTGATACTTATAACTCCAAGAGGGGGTATTTATGCTAGATAGTGGGTTCATGTCTCCATTGAATCTGGGGGAGTGACAGCAACCCCTAAGGTTGTGGATGTGCTATTGCCACTAGGGATAAAACATCAATGCTTTGTCTAAGGATATTTGTATTGTTTACATTACGCACAGTACTGATACGTCTCCGACGTATCGATAATTTCTTATGTTCTATGCCATATTATTGATGATACCTACATGTTTTATGCACACTTTATGTCATATTCGTGCATTTTCTGGAACTAACCTATTAACAAGATGCCGAAGTGCCAGTTCTGTTTTCACGCTGTTTTTGGTTTCAGAATTCCTAGTAACGAAATATTCTCGGAATTGGACGAAACGAAGACCCAGGTTCCTATTTTCACCGGAAGCATCCAGAACACCCGGAAGGACCAGAGGGGGGCACTGGGCCCCCAGACCATAGGCCGGCGCGGCCCAGGCCCTGGCCGCGCCGCCATATGGTGTGGCCACCCCTTCGACCCTCCTGCGCCGCCTCTTCGCCTATATAAAGCCTCCGTCGCGAAACCCCTGAGGCGAAAAAACCACGATACGGAAAACCTTCCAGAGCCGCCGCCATCGCGAAGCCAAGATCTGGGGGACAGGAGTCTCTGTTCCGGCACCCTGCCGGAGCGGGGAAGTGCCCCCGGAAGGCTTCTCCATCGACACCGCTGCCATCTCCACCGCCATCTTCATCACCGCTGCTGCTCCCATGAGGAGGGAGTAGTTCTCCATCGAGGCTCGGGGCTGTACCGGTAGCTATGTGGTTCATCTCTCTCCTATGTACTTCAATACAATAATCTCATGAGCTGCCTTACATGATTGAGATTCATATGATGATGCTTGTAATCTAGATGTCACTATGCTAGTCAAGTGAGTTTTACTTATGTGATCTCCGGAGACTCCTTGTCCCACGAGTGTAAAGGTGACAGTGTGTGCACCGTGTGGGTCTCTTAGGCTATATTTCACAGAATACTTATTCACCTGTTGAATGGCATAGTGAGGTGCTTATTTATATCTCTTTATGATTGCAATGTGTTTGTATCACAATTTATCTATGTGCTACTCTAGCAATGTTATTAAAGTAGTTTTATTCCTCCTGCACGTGTGCAAAGGTGACAGATGTGTGCACCGTGTTAGTACTTGGTTTATGCTATGATCATGATCTCTTGTAGATTGCGAAGTTAACTATTGCTATGATAATATTGATGTGATCTATTCCTCCTACATATGCATGAAGGTGACGAGTGTGCATGCTATGTTAGTACTTGGTTTAGTCTTTTGATCTATCTTACACTAAAGGTTACTAAAATATGAGCATTATTGTGGAGCTTGTTAACTCCGGCATTGAGGGTTCGTGTAATCCTACGCAATGTGTTCATCATCCAACAAGAGTGTAGAGTATGCATTTATCTGTTCTGTTATGTGATCAATGTTGAGAGTGTCCACTAGTGAAAGTCTAATCCCTAGGCCTTGTTCCTAAATATCGCTATCGCTGCTTGTTTACTCGTTTCTATCGCGTTACTCACTTGCTGCGTTACTACTGCTTGTTTAGTGTCCTGGGCAAAGCACTTTTCTGGTGCCGTTGCTACTACTTATTCATACCACCTGTATTTCACTATCTCTTCGCCGAACTAGTACACCTATTAGGTGTGTTGGGGACACAAGAGACTTCTTGCTTTGTGGTTGCGGGGTTGCATGAGAGGGATATCTTTGACCTCTTCCTCCCTGAGTTCGATAAACCTTGGGTGATCCACTTAAGGGAAACTTGCTGCTGTTCTACAAACCTCTGCTCTTGGAGGCCCAACACTGTCTACAAGAATAGAAGCTCCCGTAGACATCAAACACTTTTCTGGCGCCGTTGCCGGGGAGGAAAGGTAAAAATGCACTCATACTCTGGTTCCAGGTAAAGTACTTTTCTGGCGCCATTGTGTTTGTGCTCAAAGCTATTTCCTTTAGATCCTGCAATTGCATCTTTTTGTTTCTTGTTTACACTAGTTTGGCATAATGGACAACAATGAGCTTCTTATTCTATTTCCTGATTTAAAACATGGATTGTTTGATGCGAAAATTAAAAAACCTATGAAATCTTATTTGCATGCTGGTAGTAATATTAGTATGAACGCTTTGAACACCATTGTTGACAATGATATAGAAAGTTCTAAGCTTGGGGAAGCTGGTTTTCATGATCTTTTTAGTCCCCCAAGCATTGAGGAGAAAATTGATGATACTTTGCCTCCTATTTATGATGATTATAATAGTGGTCTTTTGGTACAACCTACTATGGAGAGTAAATTTTATTGTGATTATACTATGCCTCCTACACTTGATGAGAATAATAATGATAGCTACTTTGTTGAATTTGCTCCTACTACAATTAATAAGAATAACTATGCTTATGTTGGGAGTAGTAATAATTTTATGCATGAGACTCATGATAAGAATGCTTTATGTGATAGTTATATTGTTGAGTTTGCTCATGTTGCTACTGAAAGTTATTATGAGAGAGGACAATATGGTTGTAAAATTTTTTATGTTACTAAAATGCCTCTCTATGTGCTGAAATTTTTGAAGCTACACTTGTTTTATCTTCCTATGCTTGTTACTTTGCTCTTCATGAACTTGTTTATCTACAAGATTCCTATGCATAGGAATCATGTTAGACTTAAATGTGTTTTGAATTTGCTTCTTGATGCTCTCTTTCGCTTCAAATACTATTTCTTGCGAGTGCATCATTAAAACTGCTGAGCCCATCTTAATGGCTATAAAGAAAGAACTTCTTGGGAGATAACCCATGTGTTATTTTGCTACAGTACTTTGTTTTATATTTGTGTCTTGGAAGTTTTTTACTACTGTAGCAACCTCTCCTTATCTTAGTTTTGTGTTTTGTTGTGCCAAGTAAAGTCTTTGATAGTAAAGTAAGTACTAGATTTGGATTACTGCGCAGTTCCAGATTTCTTTGCTGTCACGAATCTGGGTCTACCTCCCTGTAGGTAGCTCAGAAAATTAAGCCAATTTACGTGCATGATCCTCAGATATGTACGCAACTTTCATTCAATTTGAGCATTTTCATTTGAGCAAGTCTGGTGGCCTAATAAAATCCATCTTTACGGACTGTTCTGTTTTGACAGATTCTGCCTTTTATTTTGCATTGCCTCTTTTGCTATGTTGGATGAATTTCTTTGATCCATTAATGTCCAGTAGCTTTATGCAATGTCCAGAAGTGTTAAGAATGATTGTGTCACCTCTGAACATGTGAATTTTTATTATGCACTAACCCTCTAATGAGTTGTTTCGAGTTTGGTGTGGAGGAAGTTTTCAAGGATCAAGAGAGGAGTATGATGCAATATGATCAAGGAGAGTGAAAGCTCTAAGCTTGGGGATGCCCGGTGGTTCACCCCTGCATATTTTAAGAAGACTCAAGCGTCTAAGCTTGGGGATGCCCAAGGCATCCCCTTCTTCATCGACAACATTATCGGGTTCCTCCCCTGAAACTATATTTTTATTCCGTCACATCTTATGCACTTTGCTTGGAGCGTCGGTTTGTTTTTGTTTTTTGTTTTGTTTGAATAAAATGGATCCTAGCATTCACTTTGTGGGAGAGAGACACGCTCCGCTGTAGCATATGGACAAATATGTCTTTAGGCTCTACTCATAGTATTCATGGCGAAGTTTCTTCTTCGTTAAATTGTTACATGGTTGGAATTGGAAAATACTACATGTAGTAACTCTAAAATGTCTTGGATAATTTGATACTTGGCAATTGTTGTGCTCATGTTTAAGCTCTTGCATCATATACTTTGCACCCATTAATGAAGAAATACTTATAGCTTGCTAATTTGGTTTGCATATTTGGTTTCTCTAGAGTCTAGATAACATCTAGTATTGAGTTTTGAACAACAAGGAAGACGGTATGGAGTCTTATAATGTTTACAATATGTCTTTTATGTGAGTTTTTGCTGTACCGTTCATCCTTGTGTTTGTTTCAAATAACCTTGCTAGCCTAAACCTTGTATCGAGAGGGAATACTTCTCATGCATCCAAAATACTTGAGCCAACCACTATGCCATTTGTGTCCACCATACCTACCTACTACATGGTATTTATCCGCCATTCCAAAGTAAATTGCTTGAGTGCTACCTTTAAAATTCCATCATTCACCTTTGCAATATATAGCTCATGGGACAAATAGCTTAAAAACTATTGTGGTATTGAATATGTACTTATGCACTTTATCTCTTATTAAGTTGCTTGTTGTGCGATAACCATGCTTCTGGGGACGCCATCAACTATTCTTTGTTGAATACCATGAGAGTTGCTATGCATGTCCGTCTTGTCTGAAGTAAGAGAGATCTACCACCTTAATGGTTGGAGCATGCATATTGTTAGAGAAGAACATTGGGCCGCTAACTAAAGCCATGAATCATGGTGGAAGTTTCAGTTTTGGACACATATCCTCAATCTCATATGAGAATAATAATTGTTGCCACATGCTTATGCATTAAAGAGGAGTCCATTATCTGTTGTCCATGTTGTCCCGGTATGGATGTCTAAGTTGAGAATAATCAAAAGCGAGAAATCCAAAATGCGAGCTTTCTCCTTAGACCTTTGTACAGGCGGCATGGAGGTACCCCATTGTGACACTTGGTTAAAACATGTGCATTGCAAAGATCCGGTAGTCCAAGTTAATTAGGACAAGGTGCGGGCACTATTAGTATACTATGCATGAGACTTGCAACTTGTAAGATATAATGTACATAACTCATATGCTTTATTACTACCGTTGACAAAATTGTTTCATGTTTTCAAAATAAAAGCTCTAGCACAAATATAGCAATCGATGATTTCCTCTTTGAAGGACCATTCTTTTACTTTTATGTTGAGTCAGTTCACCTATCTCTCTCCACCTCAAGAAGCAAGCACTTGTGTGAACTGTGCATTGATTCCTACATACTTGCATATTGCACTTGTTATATTACTCTATGTTGACAATTATCCATGAGATATACATGTTACAAGTTGAAAGCAACCGCTGAAACTTAATCTTCCTTTGTGTTGCTTCAATGCCTTTACTTTGATTTATTGCTTTATGAGTTAACTCTTATGCAAGACTTATTAATACTTGTCTTGAAGTACTATTCATGAAAAGTCTTTGCTTTATGATTCACTTGTTTACTCATGACATTACCATTGTTTTGATCGCTGCATCCACTACATATGTTTACAAATAGTATGATCAAGGTTATGATGGCATATCACTTCAGAAATTATCTTTGTTATCGTTTTACCCGCTCGGGACGAGCAGGAACTAAGCTTGGGGATGCTTGATACGTCTCCGACGTATCGATAATTTCTTATGTTCTATGCCATATTATTGATGATACCTACATGTTTTATGCACACTTTATGTCATATTCCTGCATTTTCTGGAACTAACCTATTAACAAGATGCCGAAGTGCCGGTTCCTGTTTTCTGTTGTTTTTGGTTTCGAAATCCTAGTAACGAAATACTCTCGGAATTGGACGAAACGAAGACCCAGGTTCCTATTTTCACCGGAAGCATCCAGAACACCCGGGAAGGACCAGAGGGGGGGCACTGGGCCCCCAGACCATAGGCCGGCGCGGCCCAGGCCCTGGCCGCGCCGCCATATGGTGTGGCCACCCCTTCGACCCTCCTGTGCCGCCTCTTCGCCTATATAAAGCCTCCGTCGCGAAACCCCTGAGGCGAAGAACCACGATACGGAAAACCTTCCAGAGCCGCCGCCATCGCGAAGCCAAGATCCGGGGGACAGGAGTCTCTGTTCCGGCACCCTGCCGGAGCGGGGAAGTGCCCCGGAAGGCTTCTCCATCGACACCGCTGCCATCTCCACCGCCATCTTCATCACCGCTGCTGCTCCCATGAGGAGGGAGTAGTTCTCCATCGAGGCTCGGGGCTGTACCGGTAGCTATGTGGTTCATCTCTCTCCTATGTACTTCAATACAATAATCTCATGAGCTGCCTTACATGATTGAGATTCATATGATGATGCTTGTAATCTAGATGTCACTATGCTAGTCAAGTGAGTTTTACTTATGTGATCTCCGGAGACTCCTTGTCCCACGAGTGTAAAGGTGACGAGTGTGTGCACCGTGTGGGTCTCTTAGGCTATATTTCACGAGAATACTTATTCACTCGTTGAATGGCATAGTGAGGTGCTTATTTATATCTCTTTATGATTGCAATGTGTTTGTATCACAATTTATCTATGTGCTACTCTAGCAATGTTATTAAAGTAGTTTTATTCCTCCTGCACGTGTGCAAAGGTGACAGTGTGTGCACCGTGTTAGTACTTGGTTTATGCTATGATCATGATCTCTTGTAGATTGCGAAGTTAACTATTGCTATGATAATATTGATGTGATCTATTCCTCCTACATATGCATGAAGGTGACGAGTGTGCATGCTATGTTAGTACTTGGTTTAGTCTTTTGATCTATCTTACACTAAAGGTTACTAAAATATGAGCATTATTGTGGAGCTTGTTAACTCCGGCATTGAGGGTTCGTGTAATCCTACGCAATGTGTTCATCATCCAACAAGAGTGTAGAGTATGCATTTATCTATTCTGTTATGTGATCAATGTTGAGAGTGTCCACTAGTGAAAGTCTAATCCCTAGGCCTTGTTCCTAAATACTGCTATCGTCTGCTTGTTTACTATTTCTACTGCGTTACTACTTATGCTGCGTTACTACCGCTTGTTTACTCGTCCTGGGCAAAGCACTTTTCTGGTGCCGTTGCTACTACTTATTCATACCACCTGTATTTCACTATCTCTTCGCCGAACTAGTACACCTGTTAGGTGTGTTGGGGACACAAGAGACTTCTTGCTTTGTGGTTGCAGGGTTGCATGAGAGGGATATCTTTGACCTCTTCCTCCCTGAGTTCGATAAACCTTGGGTGATCCACTTAAGGGAAACTTGCTGCTGTTCTACAAACCTCTGCTCTTGGAGGCCCAACACTGTCTACAAGAATAGAAGCTCCCGTAGACATCAAGTACTTAATGCAATTGTCTGTTGCTTGCAACTTAATACTGGAAGGGGTGCGGATGCTAGCCCGAAGGTGGACTTTTTAGGCATAGATGCATGCTGGATGGCGGTCTATGTTCTTTGTCGTAATGCCCTAAGTAAATCTCATAGTAGTTATCATGATATGTATGTGCATTGTTACTATTTGTCAATTGCCCAACTGTAATTTGTTTACCCAACATGTTATTTATCTTATTGGAGAGACACCACTAGTGAACTGTGGACCCCGGTCCATTCTTTTACATCTGAAATACAACCTACTGGAATCATTGTTCTCTTTTGTTTTCTGCAAGCAAACATAATTTTCCACACCATACGTTTAATCCTTTGTTTTCAGCAAGCCGGTGAGATTGATAACCTCACGGTTAACTTGGGGCAAAGTAGTTTGATTGTGTTGTGCATGTTCCGCGTTGGCACCGGAATCCCTGGTGTTGCGCCGCACTACACTCCTTCACCAACAACCTTCACGTGATCTTCATTTCCTACTGGCTCGACAACCTTGGTTTCTTACTGAGGGAAAACTCGCTGCTGTACTCATCATACCTTCCTCTTGGGGTTCCCAACGGACGTGTGCTTTACCGTCACAAGCAGCTACTTTTACGGCGCCGTTGCCGGGGAGATCAAGACACGCTGCAAGGGGAGTCTCTCACACCCAATCTCTTTACTTTGTTTATTGTCTTGCTTTATTTTATTTTCTGTCTTGTTTGCTTTCTTTATATCAAAAACACAAAAAAATTAGTTACTCGCATTTTACTTTATCGGTTTACCCTTGTTTATTTCATCATGCTTCTCCCTAAGTTCACTTTGAAAGATATATCGGTAGGGAGTGGGTCTATCATTGGAAGAGATAATATAGAAGATTTTTTCAATCATGTTAGTAAGGTTGAAGATTTTGAAGATAGATCCTTGGTAGAACTTGCTCCTAATTATGAAATTGCTACTGCCTCTTTAGTGCACATGTTGGAAGCTAGATTTGTTAATCTTAATCCTATAATGCAACATATGTTTCTTACACTCCATGATATGGAAGAAGGAGAGAAGAAATATTTTGTTTTAGAAACCCTTCTTAAAGAATTTGGTGATGTAGCTAGTGAAGCTAGGAAAGTCTTTATTCAACATAAGATGCTTGGCTTTTATATCAATGTTGCAAATACCCTTGAAAGGATGGAAAAAGATAGGCTAAAGTACACTAATGAAGCCAATTGTGAGGGGGAGACTAAAGTATCAATAACTTATAAGCTCATAGGAATGCATGAGGCACTAGAAAAGAATTTTGATTGGATTGTTCCTGAAAATTTATTTGAGGAGGATAGTGAGCCTAAAAGTAATGAAAGAGGAGCTTCTGAAACTTACATAGATAGGATACAATGCATCGTTGAGAAAAATCCCAACTCTGATGTTGATACTTCTTCTCTTGATGTTACTTGATTTTCACTTTCTGCGCCTAGCTGAAAGGCGTTAAAGAAAAAGCGCTTATGGGAGACAACCCATTATTTTATTTCTACAATTTTTGTTTTATATTTGATTCAAGGTTCTTGTTAGTACTGTAGCAATACCTTTGTATCTTTATTTTCTTGCATTGTTGTGCCAAGTAAAGTCTTTGATAGAAAGTGATACTAGATTTGGATTTCTGCGCAGAAATAGATTTTTAGCTGTCACGGATTTGAGTTTTTCTCTCTGTAGAAAAATCTAAAAATCTTGAAAAAATTCATGAGTAATCCTCAGATATGTACGCAACTTTCATTCAACTGGAGCTTTTCCATCTGAGCATGTTAAGTGCCTCGAAAAAATTCGTCTTTACGGACTGTTCTGTTTTGACAGATTCTGCCTTTTATTTCGCATTGTCTCTTTTACTGTGTTTGAGTGGGTTTCTTTGCTCCATTAAATTTCAGTAACCTTGGGTAATATCCAGAAGTGTTGGGAATGATTGTGTCCTTGCTGAAGATGTGAATTTTTGATTATGCACTAACCCTCTAATGAGATTGCTTTGAGTTTGGTGTGAAGGAAGTTTTCAAGGATCAAGAGAGGAGGATGATATAATATGATCAAGAAGAGTGAAAAGTCTAAGCTTGGGGATGCCCCCGTGGTTCATCCCTGCATATTTCGAGAAGACTCAAGCGTCTAAGCTTGGGGATGCCCAAGGCATCCCCTTCTTCATCAATAACTTATCGAGTCACCTCTAGTGAAACTATATTTTAATTCCGTCACATCTTATGTGCTTTATTTGGAGCGTCTGTGTGCTTTTATTTTCGTTTTGTTATTTTCATTCTCTGAATAAATCGGATCCTAACATGCTTGTGTGGGAGAGAGACACGCTCCGCTTTTTCATTTGAACACAGATGTTCTTCGTTTTACTTTTAATGTTCATGGCAAAAGCTGAAAGCCGCTGCACTTATTGCTATTTGGTTGGAAACAGAAAATGCTTCATGTGGTAGTTGGTATATTGTCTTGAATAATTTGATACTTGGCAATTGTTTTGAGCTCTCAAGTAGATCATGTTTAAGCTCTTGCATCATGTAGTTTAAACCTATTAGTGGAGAACTACCGTAGAGCTTGTTGAAATTTGGTTTGCATGATTGGTCTCTCTAAGATCTAGATATTTTCTGTTAAAAGTGTTTGAGCAACAAGGAAGATAGTGTAGAGTCTTATAATGCTTACAATATGTTCTTATGTAAGTTTTGCTGTACCGGTTTATACTTGTGTTTGCTTCAAACAACCTTGCTAGCCAAAGCCTTGTACTGAGAGGGAATGCTTCTCGTGCATCCAAAACCTTGAGCCAAAACCTATGCCATTTGTGTCCACCATAACTACCTACTATGTGGTATTTTTTCTGCCATTCCAAGTAAATACTTCATGTGCTACGTTTAAACAATTCAAAACTTTATTACTCCTTATTTGTGTCAATGTTTTATAGCTCATGAGGAAGTATGTGGTGTTTTATCTTTCAATCTTGTTGGGCAGACTTTCACCAATTGACTAGTGGCATATACATCCGCTTATCCAATAATTTTGCAAAAAGAGCTGTCAACGGGGTGCCCAGCCCCAATTAATCAACTTTCATTAATAATTCTCTTCACATGTTTTGCCCTGATTTATCAGTAAGCAACTTAATTTTGCAATAGACACTCCTCCATGGTATGTGAAATGTTGGAAGGCACCCGAGGATTCGGTTAGCCATGGCTTGTGAAAGCAAAAGGTTGGGAGGAGTGTCATCTATAAATAAAACTAAAATACATGTGTAAACAAAAGAGAAGAGGGATGATCTACCTTGCTGGTAGAGATAACGTTCTTCATGGGAGCCGCTCTTTGAAAGTCTGTTTGACAAGGGGGTTAGAGTGCCCACTACCATTCGTTGACAACAACAAACACCCCTCAAAACTTTATTTTTATGCTCTCTTTATGATTTCAAAACTTGAAAAGCTCTAGCACATGATTTAATCCCTGCTTCCCTCTGCGAAGGGCCTTTCTTTTACTTTATGTTGAGTCAGTTTACCTATTTCTTTCTATCTTAGAAGCAAATACTTGTGTCAACTGTGTGCATTGATTCTTACATGCTTGCTTATTGCACTCATCATATTACTTTGTGTTGACAATTATCCATGAGATATACATGTTGAAAGTTGAAAGCAATTGCTGAAACTTAAATCTTCCTTTGTGTTGCTTCAAAACCTTTTATTAAGAATCTATTGCTTTATGAGTTAACTCTTATGCAAGACTTTTTGATGCTTGTCTTGAAAGTACTATTCATGAAAAGTTTTTGCTATATGATTCAGTTGTTTAGTCATTATCTTTTTGTTAGCAAACTGTAGACCATTCCTTTGAGTCACTTCATTCATCTCATATGCTTTACAATAGTATTGATCAAGATTATGTTGGTAGCATGTCACTTCAGAAATTATTCTTTTTATCGTTTACCTACTCGAGGGCGAGTAGGAACTAAGCTTGGGGATGCTTGATACGTCTCCAACGTATCTATAATTTCTTATGTTCCATGCTAGTTTTATGACAATACCTACATGTTTTATTCACACTTTATAATGTTTTTATGCATTTTACGGGACTAACCTATTAACAAGATGCCACGGTGCCGGTTCTCTGTTTTCTGCTGTTTTTGATTTCAGAAAAGTTGGTTTACAAATATTCTCGGAATTGGACGAAACAAAAGCCCACGGCCCTATTTTCCACGGAGTGTTCCAGAAGATCGAAGAAGAGTCGAGGAAGGCCAGCAGGGGGCCCACACCATAGGGCGGCGTGGGGGGCCCCACTGCCGCGCCGACGTGTGGTGAGGGAGCCCCCTGGATCCCCCGACGCTGCCCCTTCGCGTATTTATTCCTTCGTCTCCGAAAGCCCTAGTACCGAGAGCCAAAAGACGAGCAGTTCTAGAGACGCCGCCGCCGTCAACCCTATCTCGGGGGGTTCAGAAGATCTCCTCCGGCACCCTGCCGGAGAGGGGAATCCTCACCGAAGGGCTCTACATCACCATGCCCGCCTTCGCACTGATGCGTGAGTAGTTCATCCTTGGACTATGGCTCCATAGCAGTAGCTAGATGGTTGTCTTCTCCTATTGTGCCATCATGTTTAGATCTTGTGAGCTGCCTATCATGATCAAGATCATCTATTTGTAATGCTACATGTTGTGTTTGTTGGGATCCGATGAATATGGAATACTATGTCAAGTTGATTATTGATCTATCATATATGTTGTTTATGATCTTGCATGCTCTCCGTTGCTAGTAGAGGCTCTGGCCAAGTTGATACTTGTAACTCCAAGAGGGGTATTTATGCTAGATAGTGGGTTCATGTCTCCATTGAATCTGGGGGAGTGATAGCAACCCCTAAGGTTGTGGATTTGCTGTTGCCACTAGGGATAAAACATCAATGCTTTGTCTAAAGATATTTGTATTGTTTACATTACGCACAGTACTTAATGTAATTGTCTGTTGCTTGCAACTTAATACTGGAAGGGGTGCGGATGCTAACCCGAAGGTGGACTTTTTAGGCATAGATGCATGCTGGATGGCGGTCTATGTTCTTTGTCGTAATGCCATAAGTAAATCTCATAGTAGTTATCATGATATGTATGTGCATTGTTATGCCCTCTCTATTTGTCAATTGCCCAACTGTAATTTGTTTACTCAACATGTTATTTATCTTATTGGAGAGACACCACTAGTGAACTATGGACCCCGGTCCATTCTTTTACATCTGAAATACAACCTACTGCAATCATTGTTCTCTTTTGTTTTCTGCAAGCAAACATAATTTTCCACACCATACGTTTAATGCTTTATTTTCAGCAAGCCGGTGAGATTGACAACCTCACTGTTAAGTTGGGGCAAAATAGTTTGATTGTGTTATGCAGGTTCCACGTTGGCACCGGAATCCCTGGTGTTGCGCCGCACTACACTCCTTCACCAACAACCTTCACGTGATCTTCATCTCCTACTGGTTCGATAACCTTGGTTTCTTACTGAGGGAAAACTCGCTTCTGTACTCATCATACCTTCCTCTTGGGGTTCCCAACGGACGTGTGCTTTACCGTCACAAGAAGATGGCCATATCCAGGTCCAAAGCCCACTTGGCCCGACTCGTCATGACACAAATAACCGCCATGTGATAGTTCGCCCTGTCAGCGACAGCCGTGTCAAGTGCGTGAGGATAATGATTGATCTGTCCGCCCAATGATTGAGATGTCAGTTCTGTCGAGTGACATAAGAATTTTTGTCTAGCCTAACGTCACCAATGGTGTGGCTCCCCCGACCCTCCTACCTTCTCTGTATAGCCACCGACTCCGTGTAGGCTCCCTCGATCCTCCTACCTTCTTTGTGTAGCCGCCGGCAGCCGGCCTATATCGACCGAATCGGGCGACGCAACCTCGAGCAAATCCGTTGCCAACGCCGACGAAATCCGTCGAGGAACATCAGGATTCACAGGGCCGTGCACCTCCGGTATGGCTTCTTCGTCCTCGCGCCGCTACAAGTCGCCGGATTTAGGGTTGAAGTACCTCGTGCGGGCGCCAGCGACAGCAACAACACCGGCACTGCCGTCACCTCCGAAATTGGCTGCAGCCCTTGCCCTTGCCCCAGCTCCGGCACCGGCGGATGAAGTAGATGATCCTTGGATACCCGATCCGCTAAGGTAAGCTTTTCAACCCCTTTTTGTTTGGGAAATTTGGTGAATTTCAGCAGATGAACAAGAAGTTTGTTCATTCAAATTCGGAGCAAGAAGAAGAGACAAGAAAAATGGACTGAGGATGAGGAGAACGATTTATACTTCGCATGGCATCATCAAAAACTCATTGGAGATAAGCAACCGTTCAATCAATTTTGGGAAGGGATCCATGTCAACTTCAACCAAAGAACAAGTGGAGATGGTTGATCCTTGCGATCGATAACGAGTAGGTTGTTGGCTCTAGTCATGCGCTACACAATAGGAGGAGGTTTGAGGAAGACGATGACTAGTGGAGAAGGTTTGAGGAAGACGATGACTAGTGGAGAAGGTTTGAGGAAGATGATGACTAGTGCTATCAATTTTTATTTGAAAGCTACCAATTTGTTAAGTTTAGATGATGCTATCAATTGGGACTTTATATGCATTATGAATCATCTTATGTTATGTTGTCATGTATGAATGTGCTAAATTTGCAATTATGTTGAAAAAAAGTTTGCTCCTCTAAATTTTGGTTTTTAGTACTACGACGCAAAATTTAGAGGAGCAAATATACTTCGGTTAGAGATGCTCTTACAACCTTTACTTTATTGTCTCACCTTCCCGGTGGCATCATCTCCTACACATGTACGTATCCCAACAAGCGCATGCACGCTTCCGGCCGGCTGATTAGTTGACTAATCTCGCATGCATGAACTCTGAGCATTTCGATCCTCGGAGTGTTAGAATTAGGTCAGTAGCATTGTGGAGGTGGGAAGGGTAGGTTGAGGAGAAGCTTTTTTAAGGTTAGATGGCATACCTTTTACCTAGTTTACAACCTAGATACTTTGGAGTTAGTTTACACAAGGTCGACGAATGTGTCTACGACAGGTAAGATCGATGCATATGCCGTGTGTTTAGTGTATTGGAAGAACCCTAATTTAACTTAATCTGCCTGTCAACTGCAGAAAACAGTTAGACATGAAAAGAGGTAAGCATGGGCCTCGATCCGATAATCAAATGCTTTTACTCGACAAGGCCTACCGCTAGCTAGATGTACGTACCCGTGCCAGCACAGATACTACTGCACACAGTGATTCATGGTTCTCCTACTGCATTTTTTAAAGACAGGTTCTCCTCTACAGCTAGGAGTACATCGATACATCGATCCACACGATCCTATCGCTATAGCTCGATACATGCATGGCATGGATCGATGCATGCACGCAGCCGCACCCTAGCTACCACCTATCTGTCTCTCTGCCCTCCCCTGTGCAGACACGTCGTGCATCAGCCCTACCTCCCTATCTAAACCCTCTCTGTGTCTAACATTTTATAAAAAATAGTAGTATTCAGTTTTTTAATGATATTTTGAATTTATAGTTTGACCAGCTATGTTACTTTTGCATGCACAACCTCAAGAAAAAATATAATAGCCTAGCATAACCTCTCCACCATGACAACCAATCACCCAGTACCACACACATTTCCTCTATAAATACATGTGCCCATCCAGCTCTTGACACAGGGCAAACGGTCTTGTTCTCTTTTTGTTTCTTCTACTCTATTCTACATTCTCCAACTCCCATCCAAACACCTTCCATCCTGTGCTTGTGTACTTGGTGAGTCGTTTAAGGAAGAACTTCCTTTTTTTATTTCTATACTAGCTAATCTATTGCTTTCCTCCTGCTTTTGAAGCATCTTAGTTTCTAGTACACACACAAATTCTCTTGGAACGATAGGAATTTCCTACAGATAGAGGTAGATTCATCAGATGCCCATGTGAATGAGTGAAGCTGCCAGCATGATCTAGCTTTGACTCGCAGCGTGTGTGTTAGCTCCTGCGTGTGAATCATTGTTAGATCATGACTGACAGCATCATTTCTTCACAACAATGGGCATATGTGTGTGTGCAGATCCAATGGGAGGGCATGACAGGGCATGACAACATTCTGTAAATCTCTAATACTGCAGCTGGTTACCGAAAAATGTGTGCTACTACCACTGCATGTATGCGCTGTGGGAGGACCAGACATTCATAGTAGTAGAGAAGCAAGGGATTGAAATTCCAACTTTGCCACAACCATTCTGCTTGCTTGACAAAGTAGCTAGCTAGGTACTTAATTTGTGGGGATGGTCATATATCACTTCATTTCGTTCACAGATAGTCCATATTTGATATGTGTGTTCATGGTTTTTGTTTTCTATATTTTTGTCCCCACTATACCACTTAACTAGTTAGTTAATTAGCTAGGTTAGCTACTAGTAGTACTTTGGTGTAAAGTCACCAAGAACTAACTATCCCTATGTATATGATTATTAAGCAAAAGCTAGTATAGTATAAACTCTTGGCCACAACTAACTAGCACAATATATATTAAACAAATTAATCTGTTTAGCTCCATACGTGATGATTTGATGATAGGGGCATCATGTACTGAGTAGTTCAGCTAGTACGTAGAGCAGAAACAAAAAGATGGAACCAATACTATATGATGAACACCAAATACTAGTGTTTTTTCCACATGATTTACTTCAGCTCTAGAAATACCTACCTATAGCTAAAAATACACACATACATTCATGTCCATATCTTCAGTAGTACTATATACACATTGTTCAAGCAATTGCATTGGGCTGGTAGGACAAGTCTATTCCACTATCTGTCTGTATACATTAGCGTAATTAGCTCCACTAGATTTGGAAATAAAATAAGAGCTCGCTAGCTAGATCAAGCAAGGATCTAGACCGCCTATGAAGCTACATATACATATATAAAGAAACTTAGCCAGTACTACTAAGTTCTGCAACGGAAGTTACTGATGGATATATCGATCGATCTCGTCACTTTCACCCTTCCAGAACTGTGTCACTGCACAGCCGTTCTGCCACTCTGAGCAGCCCTCATTTTCTCATGCTAGCTAACAGATCAATTTTTTTTTCTTTACTCATCGTGTACAAAATCAAATTTCGTTGCGATTTGTGAACACAATCATTAATAGAATTATAGTAACAATCATCTTATTAATATTTACTCTTTGTCGAAAAAATCAAAATTTAATTTTTTTCAGACTTGTGCCTTCTAATCAATTGAAAATGAGGAATTAAAGGGTGAACAGATCAATATTTGCTCTTATGATTCATCCAAACAAAACCATTGATAGTAATTAATCATGAGGAAACAGTGTCTTCTAATCAAGTGTAAATGAGGAATTGAAGGGTGAACAGGACTACTTGGGTGTGTTCACAAAATTTATAAAATTTCCCTCCACGAAATAATTAACAATGCATTGGCCTTATTTTTGGT
Organism: Lolium rigidum; assembly: GCF_022539505.1. Classification (NCBI taxonomy): domain Eukaryota; kingdom Viridiplantae; phylum Streptophyta; class Magnoliopsida; order Poales; family Poaceae; genus Lolium; species Lolium rigidum. The sequence continues at coordinate 35,165,156 of NC_061512.1, forward strand.
AAACGGACGTACGATTAAAACTCCATATGAAAAATTGCTATCAACTTAATGTGATGTTGACATGCACGAGATGGTCCCTAGCTAGCTAGTTGCTAGACGGAATCGATTATAGACGGCGGATAAACAATTCTTGGCGCAGAAAAAATAATGAAGGTTAATACTATACAAATTTGGGATCTTTGGATGCCTTTGGTGGCATGCCTTAAATTTGGGACCGCAAACCAAATTTTCTTATTTATATAATATTTTGATCCAGCGAATCGACCACATTTCGTCTCTAGCTTGCTTTGCTTGGATCTATTCTTTGACGCATCTGATGTGATTACAACTCCTGGTAGTCCTGTGCACATTTCATTCACAGCTAGCCACTCGTGGTCTGGTGCAGCAGTGATTTTCACACTTTCACAGCAGTACTAGTGGCGCCCAGTTCCATTCTTTCTCTCCAACCTTGTCTAGTGCTTATCCTGCTAGTACTAACAGCAACAAGTAACTAACATTGTACGGACTATGGAACATCAGTGAAAAAGTAGAGAGCAATTCTCAGTTTCTCACTGACTGCTTGGCCTTCTATATATCCCAGTCCCTTTCTGCTCTCCCCCAATAATTCCCACACATCTCCATCTCTCTCCCCGCCCCTCTCTCTAGTAGATCAAGTTGTTCTCTTTCTTGCTCATCGAAGGGTAGATCAGGTGCACCACGAGTTGGTGAAGCTGCCAGCATGATCTGATGATCGAACTCATGGATGATGGGGAGGATCGGGATCCATCAATCAGGTCATGCTGGAGTTTCATCTGCTAGTGGGAGCACAACGAAAACCCTAAAATCTCCATCCATATGGTATGGATGCATCAATCTCGCCTGGTTCTTCTAGCTAGCCTTCCAGGAATCCGGCCTCAAGGGTGAGATGATCGAGATCCATCTTCCGCTCCATTGATCGATGGCCTGCCAGGTTTGTTAATTTCTGTGTAAGTTGAGATGATCCTATGCTAGTTCTTCCATTCAATCTAGCTTGCATCCTCTTCCTGTCCACGGATCTGGGATTCTTGGGTGTCTTTAGATCTTGCCGATTATTCATCTTTCTTTCCTCTGCCAGATTTGCCGACTAAGAAAAGAACCTTCTTTTCCGAGGGTGACGTTTAAATTGACTTGTGCCGGTAGTAATTAATATCTGAATCGATCTTGTCGCATGTGATTTATCCTTTTATATCGAATTCAGGTTAATTCTACCTTTTTATTTTGCACACGTGAGATTTTGTCGACGGTGACTGTTTAGGCAACCTTTGGCATTATGACTGGGTTTCTCTACTCAGGTTAATTTATGTACTTATTTGTCAATTTCTTGATTTACATCGTAATCTAACATGCATAGGTAGTGTTATATTTTGTCTTGCCAGAACTTCTGCAAGAAGAAGATGAAAACTAATCGCTCAAGTACTTCCAAGAGTATAATGTTCTAGTCTTCTAGATCTAGTTAGCCATCAGGAGGGTTTAGTTCCATATCTATGATATGGCTTGCTAATTCATTCAATCTCAGCTATACCATTGTGGTTACAATGATGTTTGTTAGGGGCATACACTAATTTTGTTAGAGTACTTGAACAGCCTTATGCAACAGAAGTGGCATATATTTCTATATCCATCAATCTAGAAAAGGAGATCATGTTTTTGTTCCATTGTCTGTATCGACAACATTGTTTATATTACTGCATGCAAATGATATATGTTACTAATATCCTGTTTCCTTGCATAATGATATTCATAAAACGGTGATAGCTATGTTACTGAATTGATAATAAATTTTACCAGTGGTGACTGATTTATTCATTCTGGTGGTGTGGAATTCGCAAACACCGTAGTAGCAATAATTTAAACGAAAGGTTGATATGATTAATCTTATTCCCCAAGGGACAGAAAGAAGGAGTGTGGAAAATAATTATGAAATGAGTTGTCATGTCCATCCTCAGGACAATTGATTATCAATTCTTGCTTGCAAGATAGGTCTACAGAAGAGCTGGTAGCAGTCCAGCTGAATGATTGGCTCTTGCTTGAAGGATGAAACTGCCGTCCATCCATCTTTTCATGATCCCCCTTTGCACGCATGATTGCCCACACTTTCCTACTCTTTTGGGTCTTGTACTATGGGACACACGCTCCATCCTTATCACACATACACAAAATTCTTCTCTAGCTATTTTATTTGATCTATGTTGATCTCACTTGCAAAATGTCAATTAAATGGAAACATATCCCAAGTTTCAAAACTTAAAAGAGAAAATGCAAATGCTTGAAATTCATTTACACATAATTTTTCATAGAGTATGTTAGTGACGAGGGACTTTTGTACAAAGAAATTAGCGGTAAAATTATTCTTAAAAGGATTAGATATCTTTCTTTGAAAATTGAAGACCATATAAGTTATATTTGCATAAAGAAAAAAAAAAGCATACAAGATACTAGAGATTTACTTAGAATTCATATTTTTGTCAACATTGGTAATTTACTTTTCTTTTTCACCACGAGGTGTGCTCATAAGTGCACATCTAAGTTTCTCTCACTAATTAGTTGCAACTTTTTGTTGGCATGCCTAACTACCACGCACATCCCTGATGTCATGGCGATCCAAGTACATTTGTCACCTTGCATGCATGCATGGTCCTTTGGAAGATTCATGGGCCACACATATGTGCACATAGCTCCAAGCCTTCCTTTATGGCGATTTGGTAAGCTATGGCCGGTTTGTTACAAGATGCCCACTACAACCTAGCTTGTCCTTTCGATCCATGTCCAGCTTTGAGAGAGGACACATGTATGGAAAATATAGTTTTTGTGCCTTTTCACAAAGGCGTGTCGCCTATGTACATGATGATCTTGGAAATTATGTAAATGCTCTTATTTGATGGTGTAATCAAACCATATCTATGGCTTATTTTATTTTTCTTGGCTTGTGTAGCATTTTAAATATTGACACTATATTCTGCATTTTTGTATTCCTATACTTTTGAATTACAAGGTCGAAAGTGATCATAATATGCCACTTATACACATGTGTTATATTTCACTTATTAAGAGTTTATTTAATTAGTAATTAATTGCTAATTCTCCTCGAATGGAAAAAAACAAGGCTCTCCCAAGATCTTCATGTATAAAAGAAGATCTTTTGGAACACAATTGGATCAAGATGCATCTATACATGTTAACTACTAGGAATATAGGACTTTATCATATTGTTCGACACAAGTAAGAAAGGAGTCTTGGGCACATCACTTCTTGGGGCTTATTTGGTTCAAAAGAAAAATCGAGGAATACAATATAAATTTGAAATTCCCTGCTGTGTTGCTATTTAGTTGTTTGGTTCAAAAGAACTGCAAAGGAAAAACACACGGCAATTTTCTTTGATATTTGTTTTGAAGGAAAAACTCATATGGACCTCCTTTTTCAGAATCGTGCGCATCAATAACAAGACCAAGGTCTCTAGTTTTTTTTTTCGAAACAGGGAAGTCCACATCCTCTGTATGATCAAGGTCTCTAGTGGCATAGTAACATCCTAATCATACTTTCTCGTGCGGTCTGGCTTTGATTTGACCATGCTTACTAGGAATTATGTGATTTTTCCTATTCCTGTGAACCAAACAACCAAATTTACAAAATTTATGTGTTTTTCAATGCTTTGTTTTTTACCTACTTTTTTATTATCATTTTATTGTTCCTACAACTTTTGAATCATGTGAATAAAACATATCATAAACATAACTTTTAGGAGAGACTTGCTAGGTAACCGTTTATTAGCTTGGAATGCTTTTGTTTTTTTTTTAAAGAATGCTTTGTTGTAAAGGTTAGATTACATTACCTAGTGTCCAGGCATGATGTGTCTTGTTGAGCGGGTGGCAAAGGAAGTATGTACCCAACATGTCGTGGTAGCGTAGTCTCCGGACCAGACTCGTGCATTTTGGTTGTCCAATAGTTCTTATACTTTAACCATTCAAAGCCATTTACAAACATTACAACTGATATGATCAAGATATTTATGGATCCCACATAAATAAAAAGTTGTGCCACAACTACAAAGTAGAAATTTAATAGTAACAAAATAGAATAATGATATACAGACAAGAACTAATCCGAGAGGAAAGGCATAATAAATGGGGTTGATAAGTATACTACTCCTAAACGACCTAGTAAAAGAACAAATCCCCCAAATAGCATACCAATCTAATGTATTGGTCCAGGTAAATCTATTGTGGATAAAAAGCAGTTAAAATAGTATATGACCTTTATGTTCCATTGCTTGGGTTGTGTCACTTTGTTTTTGTTCTATGGGCTACGGGCATCTTTCCTACTCTGTCCATTCCAATGTATAAGGGTCCCTCATTTTCCGTGCTTTTTATTTGGCCAAAAATTAATTCAAATATGTAAATATTGTTTGTATAAAATTATCATTATTAGAAGGTGCTTTTCAATACGAATTCAACAATACTAATTAAGCACAATATAGTCAAACTCCGTCTTAAAATACACATATGCCTTATTCATCGAAGCGAGGTAGCATGTACAAGCGGAGTGTGAACTTCTTTTGTCATTCATCTTCTTTATGAATGTTGAGTCGACAAAAACACTATTTAGCAAAAAAAAAAGTACGCATGCAAAATTGAGTGGCAAAGTTATCACTGTCGGACTATTTAATAAATCCTGAAGCCTCAAGTGTGAATTGGTGAGAACGAATTATCACAGGAAGGGATATGCATGCATGCGCATAGTGCTGGAAATACTTCGGAGCGAGGTACATTCATTTTCTTCCATCTCCGGAATCAGGACGATGATGTAAGAATCTTGACCTGGCTGGCTCTTGTTGGCGTGTGGTGCGGCCGCCGGCCGGTGTGTGGCTCCAGTAGGTTGCCGGCCGGCTTTGGCTGCCCTTTTCTCCATACCTTGGCGCGTCATCTTCCCGTTTACACGCAGGTTGCGTCAATGGCGTGTGGACAATGTGGTATGCAATATCTTGAGGCCGCCGAGCCATCAAGATCAGGGAAATCATCCAGCGAATCTCACAGAAATTCTAGCAAAGTACAACCGCACAAACATCTCACCGAAGTTCTTCTGTCAAGCATGGGTGACTTTGCAGCAGAGGGGGTGAACAAATGGATTCCTTGTAAAGTTCCATCAAAATCTTCTGTGTTAACAATACAATTTTACTTCTCAACCCATGCAAACACAGAGAAAATTAAAATTGCAATCATGTGCTTACATATGAGATTAGTGCTTCTTCTAGTAAATTATCTCTGAGACACTAAATGCAAACGGCAACGGGGATGGAGGCTTGTTTGTGTACCACCATTAAGAGCATCCCAAGTCGCGTCCTCCGAACTATCTGCCAAAGGGTATTTGAGCTGCGCTGGACGTTTGATTGCCTCCAGCCGTTCGTCCCAAAGCCCTTTTCTGCCCGACGCGGCCTAGTACGCTACTCGGAGCCCCAAGCCCATTCCCTCTACAAAGGGGGCGTTGCGGGGGTGCTGGACGCAACGTGGAGATGCGTCGCGAGTGGCGGGTCTGCCTTGTCAGTGATACGGACCTTAATGATGACGATGGTTTCTAAGGTTGAGCAGGCGAGACGTCCCGTCGGCGCTGCGCTCCTCCACGCGTCACCACCGTCCGCCTTCCCGTGCATTCTCCTGCGCCTTATCCACCGTTTCCCGCGCTTTCTCCCCGCCTCTTTTTGTGTCGCGACCGGCTATAAAAGACAGCCTCTACTCGATATCGCTACCACAGCTGCAAAGCAATCCTTCTCTCCGCCTCCACGAAAACATGCCTCGTCGCCTAGCCACCACCTACCCAATGCTGAGCCGCATCAGCGGCGGCCAGACACCTCCACCATTGTTCCACCTCCACCTCTCCCGCCAACTTCCTCGAGTTATACGAGTTCTTCGATGACTATCATGGCATCGAGGAGGACCCGGAGCTCGTGGTGCTAGATGGGCAGTTTAGGGATGGCGCGTACCATGAGACGGAGGAGGAGGAGGCCCAAGTGGCGTTCAACACGATGCATCAGCGGCGACGGGAGGCGGCGACCGTGGAGGAGGAGGCGGACGACGACGACCTCGATGGCTGGAGCGATGAAGGGGCTGACCCGGCGGAGCAGAGGGGCATCCTCGCATCTTACGAGTCGTTGAAGAAGACCGAGGGCGACGTGATACGTCCATTTTGCATCACTATTTTATATCATAATTTACTGTTATTCATTGATATATTTCATATTTAGAGATGATACTTATGTTATTTCATCTATTTTGCATGTTTCATGATTATTGGAGAATCGCGCACCGGAGTCAGGATTCTGCTGGAAAAAGCACCGTCAGAATGCAATATTTCGGAAGATCAACAATTGACGGAAATTACACGGAAAATCTTATTTTTCCAGAAGATGGAGATAGCCAAAAGGAGGAGCCGAGGAGGGCCCCATGGGCCCCCCATAGGCCGGCGTGGGCCCTGCCCTGGCCGCGCCGCCTGGTGGGGAGGGGGCCCACAGCCCCCTTCGGCCGCCTCTCTTTCGCGTACTTCTTCGCCCCGAAAACCTAAGCTCCAGAGAATAATCGAGAGGAGACACAGCCGCCTCTGCGGGGCGGAAAACACCAGAGAGAAAAGAGCTCCCAGGCAGGCTGAAATCCGTCGGGGAAATTCCCTCCCGGAGGGGGAAATCGACGCCATCGTCACCGTCATCGAGCTGGACATCATTGGGATCATCATCACCATCATCTCCATCATCATCACCGCCATCTCCACCGCTGCACCTCGTCACCGCTGTAACATCTAGGGTTGAATCTTGATTGTTTGGTAGGGGAAACTCACCCGGTATTGATTACTCCTTGTTATTGATGCTATTGAGTGAAACCATTGAACCAAGGTTTATGTTTAGATTGTTATTCATCATCATATCACCTATGATCATGTTCCATATGATGTCTCGCGAGTAGTTCGTTTAGTTCTTGAGGACATGGGTGAAGTCTAAATGTTAGTAGTGAATTATGTTGGGTAATATTCAATGGTTTGATATTTAAGTTGTGGTGTTATTCTTCTAGTGGTGTCATGTGAACGTCGACTACATGATACTTCACCTTTATGGGCCTAGGGGAATACATCTTGTATTCGTTTGCTAATTGCGGGGTTGCCGGAGTGACGAAACCTGAACCCCCGTTGGTATATCGATGCGGGAGGGATAGCGAGGATCTCGCAGTTTAAGGCTGTGGTTAGATTTATCTTAATTACTTTCTTGTATTTACGGATGCTTGAAAGGGGTATAATCACAAGTATGTATTAGTCCTAGGAAGGGCGGTGCATTAGCATAGGTTCACCCACACAACACTTATCAAAACAATGAAGATTAATCAGCTATATGAAGCGAAAGCACTAGACTAAATTCCCGTGTGTCCTCAAGAACGTTTGGTCATTATAAGTAAACAAACCGGCTTGTCCTTTGTGCTAAAAAGGATTGGGCCACTCGCTGCAATTATTATTCTCGCATTTTACTTACTTGTACTTTATTCATCTGCTATATCAAAACCTCCTGAATACTTGTCTGTGAGCATTTACAGTGAATCCTTCATCGAAACTGCTTGTCAACACCTTCGCTCCTCGTTGGGTTCGACACTCTTATTTATCGAAAATACTACGATACACCCCCTATACTTGTGGGTCATCAAGACTATTTTCTGGCGCCGTTGCCGGGGAGTGAAGCGCTATTGGTAAGTGGAATTGGTAAGGGAAACATTTACTGTACGTGCTGTTTTTTATTTCTGCCTGCTGCTATAATTCATTATGGAGAGGTCTTCTCTTGAATTCCTCTTTGGAAAATCTACTACTACTGCAAAGGTAGTGGATGAGGCGCCAGGTGAGAAAGAGGTTCCATACAAAATACCTATGAAAATTATTGAACGTGTTGTGGATAACCGCAAGACTTTCTTTTCAAGATAAGACCTTGCTGAATACTTCTGGTTCTGGATCATTTACACGCAACAAAGAAGAGTTTAAAAGGGACCTTCTTGATCAGATCCAGGAGAATACTGAAGGATGGGAGAACGACAAAGATAGAGAGTCAGGTATAAACTATGATTATAAATGCATTGAAGTTTTTATGGAGACTGATAAATTTCGTAATATGAGTGCTACTTATGGTCTTGATTCTCAAGTCGTTGCAAATTTTTATAAAGCTTTTGCCTCTCACTTTGAATTGCCTAGGAAGAATTTTGATAAGTATCATGAACCTTATAAAGATAAAACTGATTCATCTATAAATAAATGTGTTGTAATTGAACCTGTTGATCATATTCTTCCTGGAGCTTATATTGAAAAAACTCCTTTCCCTGCTAAAATGAAGGAGTATTCTGTTATAACTAGTGTGGTTAATAAAAGTGAAAAGAAACCTATAAAACCCGAAGAACAAATAAAGGTTGAACCTGCTATTGCAATAGTTAAAGATCTTGTGACTGAAAATGTAGAAGATGGTCATATTATTTTCTGTGAAGATGCTTCTAATATTGTTTCGCATCCTAATAAGTCTAGGAAAGCCAGTGTTCCTATGCTCTCTGTTAGAATTGGTGATCATTGTTATTATGGTTTATGCGATATTGGTGCAAGTATTAGTGCCATTCCTTATGAGATTTATACGGAGATCATGCATGAAATTGGTTCTTGTGAACTTGAAGATATTGATGTGGTTATTCGGCTAGCTAATAGAGAAACATCTCTCCTATTGGTATTGTTCGAGATGTGGAAGTTCTATGTGGTAAGATTAAATATCCTGCTGACTTTTTGGTACTTGGTTCTGCTGCTAGTAAGTCTTGTCCTATTATTTTCGGTAGACCTTTTATAAATACTTGTGGAGTTGTTATAGATTGAAAGAAGAAAAAAATTGTGAATAATTTGCTAGTGAATCTTATGAGTTTAATTTCTCTAAATTTGCCAAAACTCCTTATAAAGCTGATTTTCCTAATAATGATTTTAGAGTTGAACAGTGTGCGTCTATTGCTCTTGCTCCTAATAATCCTTTGCAACAACATTTGGAGGATAGTGAGAGTGAAGTCTTTAGGGAAGAAAGGAATGAGCTTGATGAAATTTTCCTTCATCAACCTATTCTTAAACATGACTTGCCGGTTGAAGATTTAGGTACAACACCACCACCAAAGGAAGATCCTGTTTTTGATTTAAAACCGTTGCTCGATAATCTTAAGTATGCTCATATTGATGATAAGAAAATATATCCTGTTATTATTAGTTCTAAGCTTTCAGATTTTGAGGAAGAAAGGTTATTGGAAATATTGAAGAAACACCGAGGAGCTATTGGCTACACTCTTGATGATTTGAAGGGGATTTCTCCCTCTATTTGCCAACATGCTATCAACATGGAAGATGATGCAAAGCCCGTTGTTGAACATCAGCGTCGTCTAATTCCTAAGATGAAGGATGTGGTAAGGAATGAGGTATTAAAACTTCTTGAAGCTGGTATTATATATCCTATTGCTGATAGTAGATGGGTTAGTCATGTGCATTGTGTTCCTAAGAAAGGAGGAATGACTCGTTGTGCCTAATGATAATGATGAGCTCATCCCTCAAAGAGTAGTTGTAGGGTATAGAATGTGCATTGATTATCGAAAAGTTAATAAAGTTACTAAGAAAGATCATTACCCTTTACCCTTTATTGATCAAATGTTAGAAAGGTTGTCTAAAAATACTCATTTTTGCTTTCTTGATGGTTATTCCGGGTTTTCACAAATTGCTGTTAAAACTAAAGATCAAGAGAAGACCACTTTCACTTGTCCCTATGGAACTTATCTTATAGGCGTATGCCTTTTGGTTTATGTAATGCTCCTGCTACTTTTCAAAGATGCATGTCTGCTATTTTTCATGGCTTTTGTGAGAATATTGTAGAGGTATTCATGGATGATTTTTCTGTCTATGGGAATTCTTTTGATAATTGCTTGCGAAACCTTGATAAAGTTTTGCAGAGATGTGAAGAAACTAACCTTGTTCTTAATTGGGAGAAATGCCACTTTATGGTTAATGAAGGAATTGTATTGGGACATAAAATTTCCGAGAGAGGTATTGAAGTTGATAGAGCTAAAGTTGAAGCAATTGAGAAGATGCCCTATCCTAGGGATGTTAAAGGTATTCGTAGTGTTCTTGGTCATGCTGGATTTTATAGGAGATTTATTAAAGACTTCTCCAAGATTTCAAAGCCTCTTACTAATCTTCTTCAAAAAGATGTACCTTTTGTTTTTGATGATGATTGTAAGGAAGCTTTTGAAACTCTAAAGAAAGCCTTAACAACTGATCCTGTAGTTGAACCTCCTGATTGGAATTTATCTTTTGAAATTATGTGTGATGCTAGTGATTTTGCTGTAGGCGCTGTTCTTGGACAGCGAGTAGATAAAAAATTGAATGTTATTCATTATGCTAGCAAAACTCTTGATGCTGCTCAAAGAAATTATGCTACAACTGAAAAGAATTATTTGCTGTAGTTTTTGCTTGTGACAAGTTTAGATCCTATATTGTTGATTCAAAAGTTACGATTCATACTGATCATGCTGCAATTAGATACCTTATGGAAAAGAAAGATGCTAAGCCAAGGCTTATTAGATGGGTGCTTCTTTTGCAAGAATTCGATTTACATATTATAGATAGGAAAGGTGCTAATAATCCTGTTGCTGATAATTTGTCTAGATTGGAGAATATTGCTTATGATCCTGTTCCTGTTAATGATAGTTTTCCAAATGAACAATTGGCTGTAATAAAGGTGAGCTCGCGAGATAGTCCTTGGTACGCTGATTATGCTAACTTTATTGTTTCCAAGTACTTGCCTCCAACCTTTTCAGCTCAGTAAAGGAGGAAATTCTTTTATGACTTGAGGCATTATTTTTTGGATGACCCACACTTATATAAAGAAGGAGTGGATGGTATTCTGCGAAGATGTGTTCCCGAATATGAACAACAAGAGATATTGAGTAAGTGTCATGGTAGTGCTTATGGAGGACATCACGCCGGAGATAGAACTGCGAAAAAGGTTCTACAATCAGGTTTCTATTGGCCAACTCTCTTCAAAGATGCAAGGAAGTTTATTTTATCTTGTGATGAATGTCAAAGGGTTGGTAATATCTCCAGACGCAATGAAATGCCTATGAATTATACTCTTGTTATTGAACCGTTCGATTGTTGGGGATTTGACTTCATGGGTCCTTTCCCTTCTTCGAAGGTAACACTCATATACTTGTCGCTGTTGATTATGTTACTAAATGGGTGGAAGCCATACCCACAAAAAGTGCTGATGGTGAGACCTCTTTAAGAATGCTTCTAGATATTATTTTTCCTAGATTTGGAGTTCCTAGATACCTTATGAATGATGGAGGTTCTCATTTTATTCATGGTGGTTTTAGAAAAACTCTTGCTAAATATGGTATTAATCATAGAATTGCTTCCGCTTATCATCCTCAAACTAGTGGGCAAATAGAATTATCAAATAGAGAGATTAAATCTATCTTGCAAAATACTGTTAATAAATCTAGAAAAAACTGGGCTATTAAATTAAAGGAAGCACTATGGGCTTATAGAACTGCTTATAAAAATCCCATGGGTATGTCACCTTATAAAATGGTTTATGGGAAAGCTTGTCATTTACCTTTAGAACTAGAACACAAAGCTTATTGGGCTGTAAGAGAATTAAATAAAGATCCTAAACTTGCCGGTGAGAAGAGATTGCTACAATTGAGTTCTCTAGATGAATGGAGAAGTGAAGCTTATGAAAACGCTAAACTCTTTAAAGAGAATGTTAAGAAATGGCATGATAGAAGAATTATCAAAAGAGAATTTAATGTTGGGGATAAAGTCCTATTGTATCGGTCTCGTCTCAGATTTTTTGCAGGGAAATTACTCTCAAAATGGGAAGGACCATATGTCATTGTGGAGGTGTATCGTTCAGGGGCAATTAAAATTAGTTCTCTGCAAGGTAATGCCACACAAGTGGTGAATGGACAAAGACTCAAGCATTATATCTCTGGTGATTCTTATAATGAAGATGTTGATGTTATTCGAGTGGTCACTCCGAAAGCTTTCATCAAAGGCCAAATTGACAGTTCTGCAGAGTTCTACTTTGAATAGGTAACAGTACTGGTAATAAAAAGTCCGCGTTTAACTTTCCGAACAATGTTTTTGCTATTTTCGGAAAATATGAAAAATTACGAGATCGAAACGGAGTGAGGAGACGCACGAGGGCGTGCCCCCATAGGTCGGCGCGGGCCCCAGCCTGGCCGCGCCGCCCTATGAGGACAGCCCTCGCTGTCCCTCTCCGACTCTGGTTCGACCTGGTACTTTCCTTCTGTCGTGAAAATTTCTGCTATATAATCCCCCGGACCCCTGGAGGTCCGTATATCGTTTTCTCGTCGCGTTTTGTTTCGACCTGTTTCTGTTCAGATGTCGTCGCAAGGTTCATCCTCAGAAGATTATGCAATGCGTCGCAACCGTGAGCTCCTCCAGGATCTACATCAAGGAACTTTCGTTGGATGGGCGGAAGAGGAAAGGATCGTGACGAGGCGGAAAGAGATGGATGATAGCGTCAAGGAGGAAGTGAAGAAGATGTCATCAATAGGGAGTAAGCCAAGCTTGGTGGGATCGATTGACACTCGACGTTCTTTTTCTCATAACTTGCAGGGACCTTTACCACCTGCTCCTAGCCTCAACTCTTTCCCTGCTATGGAGGAGGCTCTTCGGGTTACTGATACGTCTCCGACGTATCGCTAATTTCTTATGTTCCATGCCACATTATTGATGATATCTACATGTTTTATGCATACTTTATGTCATATTTATGCGTTTTCCGGAACTAACCTATTGACGAGATGCCGAAGGGCCGGCTTCTCGTTTTCTCGCTGTTTTTGGTTTCGAAATCCTAGTAAGGAAATATTCTCGGAATTGGACGAAATCAACGCCCGGGGTCCTATTTTTCCACGAAGCTTCCGAAGTCCGAAGGGAAAACGAAGTGGGGCCACGAGGTGGGAACACGATGAGGGCGGCGCGGCCCAAGCCCTGGCCGCGCCGGCCTAGTGTGTGGTCCCACCAGGACTCCACCGACCTTGCCCTTCCGCCTACTTAAGGTCTCCGTCGCGAAAACCCTATTACGTTCGACGAAACCAGAGAAAACCTTCCAGAGCCGCCGCCATCGCGAAGCCAAGATCTGGGGGATAGGAGTCTCTGTTCCGGCACGCCGCCGGGACGGGGAAGTGCCCCCGGAAGGCTCCTCCATCAACACCATCACCATCTTCATCAACGCTGCTGTCTCCCATGAGGAGTAGTTCTCCATCGAGGCTAAGGGCTGTACCGGTAGCTATGTGGTTCATCTCTCTCCTATGTACTTCAATACAATAATCTCATGAGCTGCCTTACATGATTGAGATTCATATGATGATGCTTGTAATCTAGATGTCATTATGCTAGTCAAGTGGATTTTACTTATGTGATCTCCGGAGACTCCTTGTCCCACGTGTGTAAAGGTGACAGTGTGTGCACCGTGTGGGTCTCTTAGGCTATATTTCACGTAATACTTATTCACCGTTATGAATGGCATAGTGAAGTGCTTATTTATATCTCTTTATGATTGCAATGTGTTTTGTATCACAATTTATCCGTGTGCTACTCTAGTGATGTTATTAAAGTAGTTTATTCCTCCTGCACGGTGTAATGGTGACAGTGTGTGCATCGTGTAGTACTTGGCGTAGGCTATGATTGTGATCTCTTGTAGATTATGAAGTTAACTATTGCTATGATGGTATTGACGTGATCTACGCCTCCTTTCGTAGCGTGAAGGTGACAGTGTGCATGCTATGTTAGTACTTGGTTTGGTTATGTTGATCTGTCATGCACTCTAAGGTTATTTAAATATGAACATCGAACATTGTGGAGCTTGTTAACTCCGGCATTGAGGGTTCGTGTAATCCTACACAGTTAGTGGTGTTCATCATCCAACAAGAGAGTGTAGAGTCTAGTATCTATTTATTCTGTTATGTGATCAATGTTGAGAGTGTCCACTAGTGAAAGTATGATCCCTAGGCCTTGTTCCTAAATACTGCTAACGCTGCTTGTTTACTGTTTTACTGCATGTGTACTTCCTGCAATATTACCACCATCAACCACACGCCAGCAAGCACTTTTCTGGCGCCGTTACTACCGCTCATACTTATTCATACCACCTGTATTTCACTATCTCTTCGCCGAACTAGTGCACCTATTAGGTGTGTTGGGGACACAAGAGACTTCTTGCTTTGTGGTTGCGAGGTTGCATGAGAGGGATATCTTTGACCTCTTCCTCCCCGAGTTCGATAAACCTTGGGTGATCACCTTAAGGGAAACTTGTCGCTGTTCTACAAACCTCTGCTCTTGGAGGCCCAACACTGTCTACAAGAATAGAAGCACCCGTAGACATCAAGTACTTTTCTGGCACCGTTGCCGGGGAGGAAAGGTAAAAGGCATTCATACTCCGGTCCCAGGTAAAGTACTTTTCTGTTGTCATCGTGTGTGTGCTCGAAGCTATTTCCTTTAGATCCTGCAATTGCATCTTTTTGTTTCTTGTTTACACTAGTTTAGCATAATGGACAACAATGAGCTTCTTATTCTATTTCCTGATTTAAGACATGGATGGTTTGATGCGAAAATTAAAAAACCCATGGAACATATTAGTATGAACACTTTGAATACCATTGTTGCTAATGATATAGAAAGTTCTAAGCTTGGGGAAGCTGGTTTTGATGAGCATGATCTTTTTAGTCCCCCAAGCATTGAGGAGAAAATTTACTTTGATGATGCTTTGCCTCCTATTTATGATGATTATAATGATAGTAGTCTTTTAGTACCGCTTGTTATGGAGGATAAATTTGATTATGATTACAATATGCCTCCTATATTTGATGATGAAAATAATAATGATAGCTACTTTGTTGAATTTGCTCCCACTATTACTAATAAAATTGATTATGCTTATGTTGGGAGTAGTAATAATTTTATGCATGAGACTCATGATAAGAATGCTTTATGTGATAGTTATATTGTTGAGTTTGCTCATGATGCTACTAAAAGTTATTATGAGAGAGGAAAATATGGTTGTAGAAATTTTCATGTTACTAAAATGCCTCTCTATGTGCTGAAATTTTTGAAGCTACACTTGTTCTATCTTCCTATGCTTGTTACTTTGCTCCTCATGAACTTGTTTATTTACAAGATTCCTTTTCATAGGAAGCATGTTAGGCTTAAATGTATTTTGAATTTGCCTCTTGATGCTCTCTTTTGCTTCAAATACTATCTCTTGCGAGTGCATCATTAAAACTGCTGAGCCCATCTTAATGGCTATAAAGAAAGAACTTCTTGGGAGATAAACCATGTGTTTATTTTACTATAGTAATTTTGTTTTTTATTTGAGTATTGGAAGTTGTTAGTACTGTAGCAACCTCTCCTTATCTTAGTTTTATTGCATTGTTGTGCCAAGTAAAGTCTTTGATAGTAAGGTTCATACTAGATTTGGATTACTGCGCAGAAACAGATTTCTTGCTGTCACGAATCTGAGCCTAATTCTTTGTAGGTAACTCATAAAATTATGTCAATTTACGTGAGTGATCCTCAGATATGTACGCAACTTTCATTCAATTTGAGCATTTTCATTTGAGCAAGTCTGGTGCCTCAATAAAATTCGTCTTTACGGACTCGTTCGTTTTGACATGATTCTGCCTTTTATTTCGCATTGCTTCTTTTGCTATGTTGGATGGATTTCTTTGTTCTATTAACTTCCAGTAGCTTTGAGCAATGTCCGAAGTGTTAAGAATGATTGTGTCACCTCTCGAACATGTGAGTTTTTGATTATGCACTAACCCTCTAATGAGTTTGTTTCGAGTTTGGTGTGGAGGAAGTTTTCAAGGGTCAAGAGAGGAGGATGATATACTATGATCAAGAAGAGTGAAGAGTCTAAGCTTGGGGATGCCCCGGTGGTTCATCCCTGGATATTTCAAGAAGACTCAAGCATCTAAGCTTGGGGATGCCCAAGGCATCCCCTTCTTCATCGACAAATTATCAGGTTCATTCTCTTGAAACTATATTTTTATTCGGCCACATCTTATGTACTTTACTTGGAGCGTCTGTGTGCTTTTGTTTTTTGTTTTTGTTTGAATAAATGCTTGTGTGGGAGAGAGACACGCTCCGCTGGTTCATATGAGCATATATGTTCTTAGTTTTTAATTTTCACGGCGAAGGTTGAAACTGCTTCGTTAATTGTTATATGGTTGGAAACGGGAAATGCTACATGTAGTAATTCTAAAATGTCTTGAATAATTTGATACTTGGCAATTGTTGTGCTCATGTTTAAGCTCTTGCATCATATACTTTGCACCCATTAATGAAGAAATACATAGAGCTTGCTAAAATTTGGTTTGCATAATTGGTCTCTCTAAGGTTTAGATAATTTCTAGTAAAGAGTTTGAACAACAAGGAAGACGGTGTAGAGTCTTATAATCTTTACTATTAAATTGCTAACCGTTGTTCGTACGTGTACGTCGTGGCTGTTCAGCGTGTTCCATCGTTCCCGCGAGCTCCTGGGCCGAGGCCCAACAAAACTCTGAAACGTTCTCCTCTTTACCCGAGTCGTGGGTATGGCTCTACCCTGCGGACGCGCCTGCCTCTCTCGGAAGCAGCGGTGCTCCACTTGAAAAAAAAAGGAAGCATCGGTGCTGAGAGCCTGAGACAAGCTCGCTGCCGAAGCCGCTGCCTCGCCCTCGCGTCGATCTGGCCTCCGCGTGATAGTTCTTGCCGACCGCGCCACCCGAGCACGTTACTGGTCGTCGGGAAGCTCCTGCCCTTTTGATTGTCTGGGTGAGTCACAAATCTGGCTCGTCGCGGTTTGGGATAGGGCCTTCCCCCGCGCTTGGATGCTGC
Source organism: Lolium rigidum (assembly GCF_022539505.1). Lineage (NCBI taxonomy): Eukaryota > Viridiplantae > Streptophyta > Magnoliopsida > Poales > Poaceae > Lolium > Lolium rigidum. Next base: position 35,182,103 of record NC_061512.1, read on the forward strand.
GGCGACCGCCGGCCGACAGCAGCGACGGCGCTGTGGGATTCGTCTTCTAGCTCTCCTCCGGCCAGGGGAAGGAAACACATTGCCCTGAATCCCCACCCCGTCCGCAGTGTCCCCATCGCCATGGTGGGCTCTAGGCCGCGGAATCGGCAGCCAACCGATGTGGAGCTCACCTTCGTACATGATGACGGTCGGCTGTTGGATTCGCGAAGATCAAGCTGGGAACAGGAGTGGAGGAGGTGGCGGGGAGGCTTCCGGTGACGGAAATTCGGGCGGACCGACGAGATTTGGCCGCCGCAGCCAGCGGTCACGGGAATCCTTCCGCCTCTTCGTCTGCTGAAGGGAGCGCCTCCGCAACGGCTCGAGACCCACCTGCAGTTCTATTTCGAGGCAGGTTTTTTTTTACTGCCCCAAGTCTGTCGAATTGTGAAGAGGAACAAGGAGCTGAGCTAAACCAGGAGGGACACAGAGCCTGTGTCGCCGTGCCGGACCTCTACGCTCATGCTGCATTGGAGCATGCCGGCCGCGTCCTCCATGAGGAGGAGCACCAGTCTGATTTCGTGGCCGCCGTGCTGATACTCTGGTTCGGCCACCGTTCATGGTTAACTCGATGTGGAACTCAGCAGATGAGCGTAAACATCCTGCAAGAAATTGCAAAATGCAGGAAACGTCCAACCTAAGTTATTGTTAAAAATTAATAATTGAATTTAGAACTGCAGGAAAGATTGAGAACACTAAGAGGAAAGATTGAGAACACTGAGCATTGCTGCTGTGGTTGGATGTTATGACTTGTGACTGAATACGAATTCCAGTTGCTATTTACATGTGTAGAACTGAGCTGAATAGATTGGATGTTCCTGTGTTTGCAGTAAATTTTGGGCATGACTACTAGCTGTGCTTCCAGCGAATTCGACTAGCTGCCATCGGATGCGCAAGAGACGGAAACAAACACATCGACATCTCCCTCTGCAGTTTTTCACAATCTACTTAGTAGATACAAGTAATGTTTATTTCAAGAAATTAGATAATTAAGTATATATGACGATTTTGTGAATAGTATCATATAGTGTAAATCGCATGTAATCTTAGTGAATGATTGAGGGAAAAACCTAATTGAAAGCATATCATACATGCGGTTACGCTTAGCAAACCTCGTGATGGTTTGGGATAAAAGTCGGGCTTGGTGAAGCCTGACCTGAAAAAGTTGGGCCCAACTTGCCTCGAACAAATTCATATGTTGCGCTATAAATATATTAAATAAATCATTTTAGGATATTGAGTATAAAAATATGGAAAATCGCTAACTTCAATTTTTTTTGGGCCAGGCTAGGCGCAAAACCGAGGGACGAGTTCGGCTCAAATGTCACGTCTTGGGTTGGGCTATCCGTGCATGTGATGAATAATCCCGGTGCAACGCACGAGTATATGTGCCGTTGGATGGTCGAACAAGCTTCACACTTCCGCATCGCCTGCGCTGAGTTATCCGTCTTCTCCTGCTTCCTCTACACTCTGACCAGATGGAGGTGAAGGCCTTAGCGTAACGGGATGAGATGGTGATGACGGTTAATGGCTATCGTGCGTTGACGGTTATCCGGCTTCAACGCAGCAGCGGGTAGAGCATGCGTTAAAGGAGTGCTTAATCGCAAGGTAGATTTTTCTTCCCTGTGCAACGCACGGGCACTTTTGCTAGTGTTTACAATATGTCTTTTATGTGAGTTTTGCTGCACCGGTTCATCCTTGTGTTTGTTTCAAATAACCTTGCTAGCCTAAACCTTGTATCGAGAGGGAATACTTCTCATGCATCCAAAAATCCTTGAGCCAACCACTATGCCATTTGTGTCCACCATACCTACCTACTACATGGTATTTCTCCGCCATTCCAAAGTAAATTTCTTGAGTGCTACCTTTAAAATTTCCATTCTTTACCTTTTCAATATATAGCTCATGGGACAAATAGCTTAAAAACTATTATGGTATTGAATATGTACTTATGCACTTTATCTCTTATTAAGTTGCTTGTTGCGCGATAACCATGTTCCTGGGGACGCCATCAACTACTCTTTGTTGAATATCATGTGAGTTGCTATGCATGTTCGTCTTGTCTCGAAGTAAGGGAGATTTACCACTCATTTAATGGTTAGAGCATGCATAATGTTAGAGAAGAACATTGGGCCGCTAACTAAAGCCATGAATCATGGTGGAAGTTTCAGTTTTGGACATATATCCTCAATCTCATATGAGAACATTAATTGTTGCTACATGCTTATGCATTAAAGAGGAGTCCATTATCCGTTGTCTATGTTGTCCCGGTATGGATGTCTAAGTTGAGAATAATCAAAAGCGAGAAATCCAATGCGAGCTTTCTCCTTAGACCTTTGTACAGAGCGGCACGGAGGTACCCCTTTGTGACACTTGGTTAAAACATGTGTATTGCGATGATAATCCCGGTAATCCAAGCTAATTAGGACAAGGTGCGGGCACTATTAGTATACTATGCATGAGGCTTGCAACTTGTAAGATATAATTTACATAATGCATATTCTTTGTTACTACCATTGACAAAATTGTTTCTTGTTTTCAAAACCAAAGCTCTAGCACAAATATAGCAATCAATGCTTCCCTCTGCGAAGGGCCTATCTTTTACTTTTATGTTGAGTCAGTTCACCTATCTCTCTTCACTTCAAGAAGCAAACACTTGTGTGAACTGTGCATTGATTCCTACATACTTGCATATTGCACTTGTTATATTACTTTACATTGACAATATCCATGAGATATACATGTTATAAGTTGAAAGCAACCGCTGAAACTTAATCTTCCTTTGTGTTGCTTCAATACCTTTACTTTGATTTATTGCTTTATGAGTTAACTCTTATGCAAGACTTATTGATGCTTGTCTTGAAAGTACTATTCATGAAAAGTCTTTGCTTTATGATTCAGTTGTTTACTCATGTCATTACCATTGTTTTGATCGCTGCATTCATTACATATGCTTACAATAGTATGATCAAGGTTATGATGGCATGTCACTCCGGAAATTATCTTTGTTATCGTTTACCTGCTCGGGACGAGCGTAAACTAAACTTGGGGATGCTGATACGTCTCCGACGTATCGATAATTTCTTATGTTCCATGCCACATTATTGATGATATATACATGTTTTATGCATACTTTATGTCATATTTATGCGTTTTCCGGAACTAACCTATTGACGAGATGCCGAAGTGTCAGTTCCTGTTTTCTGCTGTTTTTGGTTTCGTAAATCCTAGTAAGGAAATATTCTCGGAATTGGACGAAATCAACGCCCAGGGTCCTATTTTTCCACGAAGCTTCCAGAAGTCCGAAGGGGAAACGAAGTGGGGCCACGAGGTGGGGACACAGTAGGGCGGCGCAGCCCAAGCCCTGGCCGCGCCAGCCTAGTGTGTGGTCCCACCAGGACTCCACCGACCTTGCCCTTCCGCCTACTTAAGGTCTCCGTCGCGAAAACCCTATTACGTTCGACGAAACCAGAGAAAACCTTCCAGAGCCGCCGCCATCGCGAAGCCAAGATCTGGGGGACAGGAGTCTCTGTTCCGGCACGCCGCCGGGACGGGAAAGTGCCCCCGGAAGGCTCCTCCATCGACACACCGCCATCTTCATCAACGCTGCTGTCTCCCATGAGCAGGGAGTAGTTCTCCATCGAGGCTAAGGGCTGTACCGGTAGCTATGTGGTTCATCTCTCTCCTATGTACTTCAATACAATAATCTCATGAGCTGCCTTACATGATTGAGATTCATATGATGATGCTTGTAATCTAGATGTCATTATGCTAGTCAAGTGGATTTTACTTATGTGATCTCTCGGAGACTCCTTGTCCCACGTGTGTAAAGGTGACAAGTGTGTGCACCGTGTGGGTCTCTTAGGCTATATTTCACAGAATACTTATTCACCGTTATGAATGGCATAGTGAAGTGCTTATTTATATCTCTTTATGATTGCAATGTGTTTTGTATCACAATTTATCCGTGTGCTACTCTAGTGATGTTATTAAAGTAGTTTATTCCTCCCGCACGGTGTAATGGTGACAAGTGTGTGCATCGTGTAGTACTTGGCGTAGGCTATGATTGTGATCTCTTGTAGATTATGAAGTTAACTATTGCTATGATGGTATTGATGTGATCTATGCCTCCTTTCATAGCGTGAAGGTGACAAGTGTGCATGCTATGTTAGTACTTGGTTTGGTTATGTTGATCTGTCATGCACTCTAAGGTTATTTAAATATGAACATCGAATATTGTGGAGCTTGTTAACTCCGGCATTGAGGGTTCGTGTAATCCTACACAGTTAGTGGTGTTCATCATCCAACAAGAGAGTGTAGAGTCTAGTATCTATTTATTCTGTTATGTGATCAATGTTGAGAGTGTCCACTAGTGAAAGTATGATCCCTAGGCCTTGTTCCTAAATATCGCTACCGCTGCTTGTTTACTCGTTTTATCGCATCCGTACTTCCCGCAATATTACCACCATCAACCACACGCCAGCAAGCACTTTTCTGGCGCCGTTACTACTGCTCATACTTACTCATACCACCTGTATTTCACTATCTCTTCGCCGAACTAGTGCACCTATTAGGTGTGTTGGGGACACAAGAGACTTCTTGCTTTGTGGTTGCAGGGTTGCATGAGAGGGATATCTTTGACCTCTTCCTCCCTGAGTTCGATAAACCTTGGGTGATCACCTTAAGGGAAACTTGCTGCTGTTCTACAAACCTCTGCTCTTGGAGGCCCAACACTGTCTACAAGAATAGAAGCACCCGTAGACATCAGTTACCGATGAGTTTTGTGATCAATACCGTGTTCTGAGAAGGGAAGTGGAGATACTTCAAGAGGAGAACAATCGACTTCGCAGAATGCTAGAGCAATTCCTCACTTCCATCAGGGTTGTTCCACCACCACCGCCGAAGGAGTAATTCATCATTGGTATTGGCACCCCCTTGGTTTGTTCCAAGCTTGGGGGGGGGGGTGCCGCGGTATCACATCATCACTATCTTTTATCTTTTTACTATCAAGTAGTGTCATATCATGAGTAGGGAAGTTATCATATGATATGTGTTGCAGTATGGAAGTATCTCTCTTTTAGTTGGTTATCTATGTATCCCTTGGTGTGAGTTATCGTTATGGAATATTAATGAGAAGTCTTATCATTTACATATTGCACATCTTATGTTAGTTTGCAATCTCTATTATATGATTGATCTTGTTGTTAAGTATTGGTATCAGTTTGGGAGCATTGAGTAAATCTATTTGGTTTTGGCAAACTTAGCATTGGTCAATAGCAACAACCCTTTGAGTTTAAGTAGAAAAGAGGAAATACATGTAGATATGTTATTCCATTATCTTTGTTTCTTGTTAGCTCCTAGCTTAGTATTCTGAAGTTAAAATTGTTTGTGCTTACAAATAAGATGCATGATTGTTTCTATCACATGTATATTTGTTTGTTTTCCTCAACTCTTATACTTGCTAATCAACCTTGCTAGCCAAAGACCTGTACTGAGAGGGAATGCTTCTCGTGCATCCAAAACCTTAAACCAAACCTATGCCATCAGTGTCCACCATAACTACCTACTATGTGGTATTTCCCTGCCATTCCAAGTAAATACTTCATGTGCTACCTTTAAACAATTCAAAAGTTATTACCTCTTATTTGTGTCAATGTTATAGCTCATGAGGAAGTATGTGGTGTTTTATCTTTCAATCTTGTTGAGAAACTTTCATAATGGACTAGTGGCACATCCGCTTATCCTATAATTTTGCAAAAAAGAGTTGGCAACGGGGTTCCCAACCCCAATTAATCAACTTTCATTAATAACTCTCTTCACATGTTTTGCCCTGATTCATCAGCAAGCAACTTAATTTTGCAATAGACACTCCTCCATGGTATGTGAAATGTTGGAAGGCACCCGAGGATTCGGTTAGCCATGGCTTGAGAAAGCAAAGGTTGGGAGGAGTGTCATCCTTAAATAAACTAAAGTACATGTGTAAACAAAAGAGAAGAGGGATGATCGACCTTGCTGGTAGAGATAACGTCCTTCATGGGAGCCGCTCTTTGGGAGTCTGTTTGGCAAGGGGGTTAGAGTACCCACTACCATTCGTTGACAACAACAAACACCTCTCAAAACTTTACTTTTATGCTCTCTATATGAGTTCAAAACTTAAAAAGTTCTAGCACATGATTTAATCCCTGCTTCCCTCTGCGAAGGGCCTATCTTTTACTTTATGTTGAGTCAGTAAACCTATTTCCCTCTATCTTAAGCAAGCAATTGAGTTGTTGTGATCAGACCATTTATACTGTGATCTACTTAATCATGTCTTTTATTCTTCCTTGTTTAGTACAAGTTTTATCCGAATGAATATAACTTTGAAGGTTATCAATGATTATGAGGAAATTATTATGATTGAGTATGCAAGTTTTATTATAAGCTTTAATATAAGAGCGATGCTCAATAGATAAGTACAATCTGTTAACTGTTCTCTGACCAAGAACGAAGTTTGCCATCACCAATTATGATTTCCTATGCACCTTTATTTGTGATTTCCTTTTACTTATTTGAAGTTGAATCATATGGGGAAGTTGTTCACTAGAATGTCTTGTGTGAATTAATATGATGCTTCTTGTCCATATTTTATTTATCGACTCTTCACTCCATAAACATGTGGTCTTGTTTACTGAGTTCAGTTTCGCTTGGGGACAAGCGAAGTCTAAGCTTGGGGGAGTTGATACGTCCATTTTGCATCACTATTTTATATCATAATTTACTGTTATTCATTGATATATTTCATATTTAGAGATGATACTTATGTTATTTCATCTATTTTGCATGTTTCATGATTATTGGAGAATCGCGCACCGGAGTCGGATTCTGCTGGAAAAAGCACCGTCAGAATGCAATATTTCGGAAGATCAACAATTGACGGAAATTACACGGAAAATCTTATTTTTCCAGAAGACGGAGATAGCCAAAAGGAGGAGCCGAGGAGGGCCGCCATGGGCCCCCCCATAGGCCGGCGCGGGCCCTGCCCTGGCCGCGCCGCCTGGTGGGGAGGGGGCCCACAGCCCCCTTCGGCTGCCTCTCTTTCGCGTACTTCTTTGCCCGGAAAACCTAAGCTCCAGAGAATAATTGAGAGGAGACACAGCCGCCTCTGCGGGGCGGAAAACACCAGAGACAAAAGAGCTCTCCGGCAGGCTGAAATCCGTCGGGGAAATTCCCTCCCGGAGGGGGAAATCGACGCCATCGTCACCATCATCGAGCTGGACATCATTGGGATCATCATCATCATCATCTCCATCATCATCACCGCCATCTCCACCGCTGCACCTCGTCACCGCTGTAACATCTAGGGTTGAATCTTGATTGTTTGGTAGGGGAAACTCACCCGGTATTGATTACTCCTTGTTATTTGATGCTATTGAGTGAAACCATTGAACCAAGGTTTATGTTCAGATTGTTATTCATCATCATATCACCTATGATCATGTTCCATATGATGTCTCGTGAGTAGTTCGTTTAGTTCTTGAGGACATGGGTGAAGTCTAAATGTTAGTAGTGAATTGTGTTGGGTAATATTCAATTGTTTGATATTTAAGTTGTGGTGTTATTCTTCTAGTGGTGTCATGTGAACGTCGACTACATGAAACTTCACCTTTATGGGCCTAGGGGAATACATTTTGTATTCGTTTGCTAATTGCGGGGTTGCCGGAGTGACAAAAACCTGAACCCCCGTTGGTATATCGATGCAGGAGGGATAGCAGGATCTCAGATTTTAAGGCTGTGGTTAGATTTATCTTAATTACTTTCTTTTATTTGCGGATGCTTGCAAGGGGTATAATCACAAGTATGTATTAGTCCTAGGAAGGGCGGTGCATTAGCATAGGTTCACCCACACAACACTTATCAAAACAATGAAGATTTATCAGCTATATGAAGCGAAAGCACTAGACTAAATTCCCGTGTGTCCTCAAGAACGTTTGGTCATTATAAGTAAACAAACCGGCTTGTCCTTTGTGCTAAAAAGGATTGGGCCACTCGCTGCAATTATTATTCTCGCATTATACTTACTTGTACTTTATTCATCTGCTATATCAAAACCCCCTGAATACTTGTCTGTGAGCATTTACAGTGAATCTTTCATCGAAACTGCTTGTCAACACCTTCTGCTCCTCGTTGGGTTCGACACTCTTATTTATCGAAAATACTACGATACACCCCCTATACTTGTGGGTCATCACGACGCCGGCCCGAGCTCGTGAGGAGGCCAACGAGGAGTTGTGTCACCGCGTCATCAACATCTTCATCCAATGGGCGCTGATAGAGGAGACCGGCCATCGGCTTCTTCGCAGAGGAGCAGCAACAGCTCCTCAAGAATGCGGCCGAACGCCGAGCTCATTTCGCTGGATTCTGGAGGGAGCAGTGGCGGACACTCTGGAAGGCGTGGTGGAATTTTGGCGGAGTAGGTACTAGTCATGGGATATTTGAACATTTTTCGAATATGAAAATATTTTAAATGTGAACATTTTTCGATTATGAACATTTTTTGGATATGAACAATTTTTAGCTTTGAACAATTTTTGTTTTGAACACTTTTCAAAATTTGAATTTATTCGAATTTGAACTATTTTCAAATTTGAACTTTTTCGGTTTTGAACAAAAATAAAAAAATAGAAATAAAAAAAGGAAACAAAAAAGAAAATAGAAAAATAGAAAATAGAAAAAAACAGAACAGAACAGAAAACGAAAAAATAAAGAAAAAAAGTGAAACTGGGCCAGGCCCAATACCCCACCAGGGTGTGCGGTGCCTGGTAAGCTGGCATCGGAAGCTTTAGGGCATGGTGCGGCAAGCGCGATCAGCCATCTTTCAAACCTTGATTATATGATGATTTCTGTTGGCGATTGCCATTGCATGCATGTTTACTTTCCGTACTGCATTCGCACTCCGACACGGGGTGATCAGTTTTTTTTTTTTTTTTACTCTGCCACTATATGCTTACTTATCCAGGTACATTGCAGTATAGCCTCCACACATCTGTCCAGCACAGCAGTCGCCATGGGCCAACAAAGATCAAATTGCAACGGATATATATACCCCAGCCCCGTCGATTTTGACAAAACTAACCTAAATCTAGAAAAATTTCACAAAATAACATGGTTTTGAAAAGATTTTACAAAATAACCTTTTACTTAGCTCCGCACCAGACGGAGTTATGCAAAATAACCTTTTACAAAATAGATTTTGTCATCTATCTTTGCTATATTATTCTATTTATCTTTGCAATGTGCCTCCTCAGTAGCTTGACATATTTTTTTTATCATGAAGTATAAATTATCATAGATTTTATCATCTATCCTTGCTATATTAGTCTACTTTTCTTTGCAATGTGCTTCCTCAATAGTTTGGGTTCCTGGGTACGATATAGTACCAACAAGCATCAGGTTGTAGCTCACAACCACGGACCGAAAGACGTCCAGACTCTCTAGAAAATCACAACGAAGTGAGGGAGACGCTTATTAAGCAACCGACAATATAATAACTCGGAGAGTATCCGAAGGAACCACAAAATTTCTCACATGCACCTAATAAGTACTGTCAGCAGAGCGCCTTACTTCTGACGAGTTTCACGCGCATCAGTGACTCAAAGTCTTTTCTGACTATGTTAGGTTGTAGGGTGACTTTTTGTCGCAGCAGGGGTTTAAGCGCCCATCGGTGACAATTTTGCACACATAACCATTTAAATGGAAATGAGCACAAAATAGAAAATAACTGTCTTGAGTATCCCTTGGTGGTGGTCCGAGATGATGCAACCTTGTTGTTGGGATCAATAAACTTGGTCCTCACTAAGTGCATGAACCACTCTCAATTGTTGTTAGAAAACGGCTAAGGACATTGGCTCCACCTGGGATGGACTGAGCTTGGCTCCACTTGGAACGGAGCCGTGCTAGTGAGCTTGGCTACGCCTGGAACGATGTTGTGCTATTGAGTTTGGCTCCACCTGCAATGGTGTCGCGCCGTGCTTCTCAGCTTATTGGCTCCACCTGGGACGGAGCCGTGCTACTGAGCATGGCTCCGTCTTGTGCGGAGCCGAGCAAAAGGTTATTTTGTGAAATCTTTCAAAACCATGCTATTTTGTGAGATCTTTCCAGATTTAGGTTAATTTTTGTCAAAATCAACCCCAGCCCCATAATATGCATCCAATATCACAATATGCTTTTAGACCTTTTCATCCGTCGTGCTCTGCATGAGCACTAAAGTTGGCACTTACTGAACTTCAAATTTTATGTGAAAATAGCACTAGTATCTTTCACAGTTCATTAATAAACATCTTATACTCAACCAACAACCAATTTCAGTTTTTGATGTGTGGCAGTACGAAAGGAAGGGAGAAGCTCACCAACAACCAATTTCAGTTCGCCTATTTGTTCGGTTCTATGGCCTAGCAGCCATACCTTTGCTAATGGGTACTGTAGATGCCATGGCAATGTTTCTTGCTTTGCAAGATTTGGCATCCGATCACATCGAGTTTGCCGAAAGGAGCCGGATGGCATTGCTGAATGGCTCTGCAATGCCTCTTCAACCACTTTGAAAACTGAACACTTATGATTTATTTCAAAAAACAATTTTAATTTTTGCGAGTACGCTAAGCTACCGTTCTGGGTCCTGTGCAATAATGTACTTCATTGGTAATTAACCACTTCATTAGTATCTTCTGTGGAGGAATAAGTAGGGCTGAAATTAAAATTCGAAACTCCCAAGTCCTAAGCTAAATGGGTAGCCAAGTTTTTAGACTCTCTCTGATTCATAGTAAGTGTCGTTGATTTGGTATAATTGACACTTAATATGGATCGAGGAGTAGTAACATTCATTAGTGTACATCGTGCTAGAAATCTTGGGCGCAATGCATGCATGCGTACCTCTTTGATTTTTGATCTCCAGATTCGAAATGATGAATTGATGATGTATGTATGTTGACGTACCCAGCTAGCACTGGTAGAAAAAAGGGCTTCGGTCGCGGTTCGCAACTGCCATTGGTCGCGGTTGCGCAACCGCGACCAATTAAGCGCGATTAAAGGCCCCCCCTTTAGTCGCGGTTCCTTACGAACCGCGACTAAAGGCACGTCTACGTGGCCGCCAGCAGTCCGTCGGGGCGGAGGACCTTTAGTCACGGTTCTCCTGACCACCCGCGACTAAAGGCCGCCGCCGCAGGTTTAGGGTTTTAGCCCCCCCCCCCCCCCATAAACCTGGTTTCTTTTTAATTTGTATTGTTTTATTTCTTTTATGTTTTATTTTAATTTTGAAGGAGTTTCACATATTGTACGGTACTACATACATGCATATGAATGTACAATTTCAAACAAATTTGAAATTAGAACCAAAGAGAATTCAAGAGGAATATACAATATATATTCAATATCGGATGACCAGCATATACAATTTTGAACAAGTTTCCATACACAATTTAGTGCATATAAAGTTCTACGTCCTCTACATAGTGTTCTCCTTTAGGATCGACGACTTCCCTCATGAACCATCCAGCTAGTTCCTCTTGAAGTGGTCGGAAGCGAGCTTCTGGAGTAAGCATCATCCGGAGGTTATTCCTCTTGATATTGTTGTCACTCGGAACCCGCTCAGAGGTGTATCTCCGGATCATCTCACAAACATAGTATCCACATAGATTGGTCCCCGGTGGCTGAATATCCCCAGTCCCACTCTTAGACCGCATAAAATGTAGCTCTTTTTTGAACTCACCGATCTTGGCATCTACGAACCGTCTCCAAACCCTACGAGGCAAAGAAAATTAAATGAAAACAAGAGAGTTATTAGTTACTTGATATTAGGAAATGAACGAAATAGGCCAATCGATATAGAGCGCAAATGAATGAAAATAATTACTTCGCATCATTTTTCTCATGTCGGTCCAAAGCTTTGAATCCATATTCAGAGAGTCGTGGACGATTATCGTGGAGTCGTGAAATTTAATTACTAGCAGAATCCAGTGGAACCTCGCGGACACGATACATGCACAGTCATGCATAACTCATCGATTAGCCACATATCATGCATGGAGTAAACAAAAGAGAATGTGCTCAAGACAGAAACACTCACCCAAAATGGTAAGGAAATAGAATATCACTTTTGAGTTCCTGCTTATCAAGAAACCGCCACAGGTCTTCCTCCACGTCGGCGGGGTGATGTTTTAACACATATCCATTAACGATGTGTGGGTCAATGAACCCAACATCATGGATGTTCCTTACTTCGCATTCCTTGATCTTCATTCTGCATTATAGAGTACATAACAATATAGTTAGGACATATATATAGTGCAGGCAATGAATGAGATGGGGTAGAAATAAATCACTTACAGAACGTAGCAACTGATGATAGATTTGTCGAGCTCGCGCAGATTGAGAAGCTGGAACAATTCACTCAGATGAATTGTTACATAGTAATGTTTGAAGTGATGCTCATGTCTAACTTCCGCATAAATATATTCTTTGGCGTTTTTATTTTTTATGTAACGCTTGTACCAATTTAGCAGATTTTTCATTTGTTGAGGTAGATCCTCTTCCTGCGCAGTGCTCGACGAGGGGCCCATTCCGCACATATGTAATTACTTGGTTTACTCATTGGCGCCTCCTCAAGGCCTAACACCGCACGAAGAGTCATACCTAAGTTGGCCGCTTGTTCTCTCGGCACTCGTTACGGTCAATCCCTGTGCTGCCGCAGCTGCTATGATATCGGGGGCATCCGGACCGGCGGCTTTCACTATGAGCGGGGCAATCGATTGTTTACTTTGTTCCCCGAGCTGGGCAACTCGTTTCCCGCTTTTTTACTTGCTAATTCTTTCTCGGCCTCCTCCAAGGCTTTCTTCTCCTGCTTCTCCGCCCGCTCTTTCTTATCCTTCAACATGAGTGCCTGCCTACGAAGTTCACGTGCATAGTCGTCAAGCAGATTCTTCGCGGCTTGGGACGGTGTGCTCAAAAATGACTTAGCCCACTTCTTTTGCTCATCAGAAAATACTGGCTTGGGCTCGGGCTCTCTTTTCTTCTTGCAGTCCGCCTTCCATTTCTCATAATCAGCAGTCGCGGCCGCGTTGACTTCCTCGGCACTACGTTCCCAAGGCCTTGTGGGGAGAGGCTTCAGTGATGGCTCCGGTACCTTTGTGGTCTTAGGTACATAAGGGTCCGGGTTGATAGTCCAGGACTGCTTCTGCTTCTTCGCCGGAGGTGGATTGGGGGGCGGCGTCTGCTTACCCGCCCGGGGCGGAGCTGGGGGCGGCGGCCGCTTACCCGCCGGGGGTGAATTGGGGGCGGCGTCGGCTCACGTGAAGGAGGTGTAGGTGAAGCACCACCACCACCACCACCGCCGCCACCGCCACCACCACCGTAGGGGGTGGACTTGTTTGCCTTGGCGCCTCGCCCGGAAACTTGATAAACTTCTTTTGCCATAGAATGAAATGGCGCTTGACATCTCCAAGTCTTCTCTCCCCTTCGGGTGTAGCAATGTCAATCTCCGAGGTCATCAAACCCCGGGACTATGTCCTCCACCGTGACACGAGCATAGCCATCTTGAATGGGCTTGTTGTGGTGGAGTGCTCCGAGTTCACATGGTAAAGCACTCGCCGATGGCTACCTTCATGGACATGTTCCCAATTGGATAATACGGATGACATTCTTTCATCTCCTTTACATCGTCCACGGGGTAGCGAGGAGGCTCCGGTGCAGTAATTTCGATCGCCGGAGGCTCCGGTGCGATAATCTCGATCGTCGGTGCATGTGCACTAGCCGGCGGGGCCTCCGTGGAAGCCACGCTCGCTTCTCCGCAGCTGGCTTCCGAGATCCACTGGATGATCTTCATGCTGCGCCCGAGCTGCATCTCTTTCTTGTACTAGTACACTCACGGTTTTCTTCATCTCATCCATTTCCGATGCCAACCGCGCCACAACATCTGCATCCCGATCCATCTTTCTCTTACGGCTTCTGTAACCGTACGGGTCATCGTTCTGGGAGAACCCTATTTTCCACGGAATGTGCCCCATGCCTCGTACACGTCCTCCTTGTTTAGGATTCCCGAGGGCTTTTGTCAGCGCGTCGTTCTCTCTGTTGAACTTGATCTTCCCCTCTTGAGCATCCCTCATTGCGTTAATAAGGGCTTGGGTGGGTTTAATTATTTTGCCCCGGTAAACACACTCCCCTGTCTCCGGGTGTAGCGTTCCCCCATGCCCGTACCACCAGCTTTTGGCCCTTGGGTCCCATCCCTCCGCCCTGGATGGATTCCTCGCGCCCTCAGCTCGTTCTCCATCTTCTCCCACCTAGGCTCCCAAAGGCGATACCCTCCTGGCCCCATAATATGATTGTACTCCTTCTTAGCCGCATTTTCCTTATTTTTTTCGATATTTGAATGAACTGCTCCGATTTCTTTTGCTTCACAAATTCTGGCCAATCATGTTTCAGTTTCTCATATTGTCCTTTGAAATCCGGAGTCTTGTTATCCTTGACAAAGTCATGGGCTAGATTTTGCTTGAATTTCCGGAATGCGTCGGCCATCTTATGAAGAGCGAACTGTTTGACTAGCCTCCTCCTCTCCTTGTTTTCCTCAATCTTGTTACCCTCCTCATCGAATTTGTTGTATTCCGGAGGTAGAACGAAATGTTCCATAAGCTTTTTGAAGCAATCTTTTTTTGTTCTCTTATCGACAAAAGTGGAACCAATTCGTGCCTTCTTTGACTCATTCCACTCCTGGACGGTGATCGAGACGTTGTCTCTAACAACGGCTCCGCATTGGTTGATAAACTTGGTGGCGTTCTTGCGGGGCTCCAGCGGCCTGCCGATTGCATTGTCGACAACCTCGATGGTGCATGTTTCTCCTTGTTTCATCGTCTTGGTTGCGCCACGCTTTGACGACGTACTCGATTGTTTCGACGATCCGGCCGAGGGCTAAAATAAGAAAGAGAGTCGCGCGCGTTAGTACACACATATTTGTTCAAATCAGTTAGTTTGTATCACCAGAGGCTCAATGTATATATATATACCTCGGCGCCGGAGGTGGTTGCTACTTCCATTTGAAGATCGTCGTTTATCGACGTTTGTTCGGCATCATCTTGCTGACGGCCTTCATCTTCACCGTCAAGGTTCAGATAAGAAGAGATATCATCTTCTTCTTGTTCCGTCGGCACATATAGAATATCGCCGTTTATGATGCCGAACATATGGTCTTCAGCCGTCCGGATCATAGTTGTCCATAATCGGGTCAGCTCTATCGTCCGCCATATGTCGGTCCCGAAAACATGTAGTAAAAACAAATTAATTGTGTATATGCATTATCACATCTCTTCTACATATAAAGAGAGAGGGCGACGAGGGAGGCGAGAGGGGGGACGCAGTGACCGCGTGACCGAGAGACCGGTGGCGGTGGCGAAAGGGCGGTGGCGGTGCCCGCGTGACCGAGAGACCGGTGGCGGTGGCGAAAGGGCGGTGGCGGTGCATGGCATGGTAGGAACTAATACCTACATATGCACATGTAATATTCTTATCTAATGCATGGCATGGTAGGATAACCTGGCTGAAATCATGATATTTATTTTTGGCCACTTAAATACCCTCATAGTATTCGAATACCAATAAGCCCCGACAGGTGACTTCCTCCGGTTATCATTATGAGATTATTTTTTACTATCTCGTCATAAAGACCAAGATAATGATATTCCATTCATTTGCGAAAGTTGTTTGGTTACTTAGTCTTTAGTTTTATGCTCTCATTGTGTTCATCCAATTTGCACCGTGAGTATTCTTTGTTCACATTCTTACATTTTTATGGAAAAACTTCATGTGAACATGATAGACTGATTGTTCACGATGGTTAGGAATTGAGGAAGAAGCTTACACATGGTCAAATATCATGAAAATGAAGTTGCAAATTTTCTAAAACTTGCAAATTTTAAAAATTGTTTTTTTGTTAATTTTATTTTTGTTTGTACACTTCTTTTTGTTAATTAAGAAGAACAAAAAAAAAGTTGGGCCCCCGGCCTCGATCTGTACGACGTCGCCCTCCTCTCTCCTTCTCCCCTCTCTGTCACGGCGCGCGCGGCGCGCGCGGCGGTCCACGGCCGGTGCGGCGGCGGTGCGTGCGCGGCCGGCGGCGCGGTCACGGTGGCACACGGGCGGTGCGGGCGCGGCGGCGGTCACGGGTGCGGCGGCGGCAGACGCGCGTACGGGCGCGGCGGCGGTCACGGCGAACGGCGACCGGGATCGTTTTGGGACGCAGCAGGGCGGCGGCGCGGCGAGACTTACGGGCGACAGAAGAGGACGGCGCGGTGGCGGCGGCGGTCACGGGCGGCGCGGCGAGACGTCGTTGGCGGCGTCGTCGAGGGCGCGCGGCGGCAGCCTGATGCCGACGAAGAGTAGGATCGCGCGCGCGTTCGAGGATGAAGACGAAGTGAACCGCAGGTATTTATAGGGAGGGACCTTTAGTCGCGGTTGGGGACCCCAACCGCGACTAAAGGGGTACCTTTAGTCGCGGTTGGCAACCCCAAGCGCGACTAAAGGGTATTTTCGCCGCGTTTTAGTTTTCCGCGGAAAAATGCCCTTTAGTCGCGGTTGGTGAGGCCAACCGCGACTAAAGCTATTTTTCAAATTTCTTTTCTTTTTCAGAAATATATCAATAAAAATAAAACTAATTCAATTCAAAATTTTAAAAATACAAATAATATATCAAAAAATTCATAAAAATAAAACTAATTCAATTCAAAATTTTAAAAATACAAATAATATATCAAAAAATTCATAAAAATAAAACTAATTCAATTCAAAATCTTAAAAATACAAATAATATATCAAAAAATTCATAAAAATAAAACTAATTCAATTCAAAATCTTAAAAATACAAATAATATATCAAAAAATTCATAAAAATGAAACTAATTCAATTCAAAATCTTAAAAATACAAATATTATATCAAAAAATTCATAAAAATAAAACTAATTCAATTAAAAATCTTAAAAATACAAATATTATATCAATAAATTCAGAAAAATAAAACTAATTCATTTAAAAATCTTAAAAATACAAATATTATATCAACAAATTCAGAAAAATAAAACTAATTCATTTAAAAATCTTAAAAATACAAATAATATATCAATAAATTCA
This sequence comes from Lolium rigidum, assembly GCF_022539505.1. Taxonomy (NCBI): domain Eukaryota; kingdom Viridiplantae; phylum Streptophyta; class Magnoliopsida; order Poales; family Poaceae; genus Lolium; species Lolium rigidum. The sequence continues at coordinate 35,199,282 of NC_061512.1, forward strand.
GAAAAATAAAACTAAATCCCGGCCACCTCTGGATTCCTCTTCTTCCCGCCATTTCTTCCATGTCTTCCCGCCTCTTTCTTCCAGCCTCTTTCTTCCCGCCTCTTTCTTCCCGCCACTTTCTTCCCGCCTCTTTCTTCCCGCCTCTTTCTTTCCGCCTCCTGTCTTCCCGCTCCCATTTTTCCCGCCATTTGTCACTACATATAGGTAGCCCGGCTTGGCCAACATTATCACATCTCTACAATCTCTCATCACTCTCTCATGGCTTCCACCGCACCCACTCTAACCTACCGGCGAGTGGAGGAGCTTTGCGCCTCGAACTACCCTTGCCCACCGGCTACCGCGTCCCCGCCGGGCCGGAGCCTAAGCACCGGCGGCGTGCCGGTCCCTCCCGTCCCTCAGGGTACTGCGCGCCGGGCGGCCATCACGAACCACTACTACCTCGAACTCACGCCGGAGCAGCGGATGAATCCCCGCTGGCATCCCAATAACCAGCATACTTGGGACGCCTTCTTCATCAATCGGTGTGAGAGGGCGCTCGCCAGGTATGAGGAGGACGGTTTGCCTCCTGGGAACTTCCACGAGGCCGGCCGTCGGCTATGGTGGTACGGCCGGACTGCGAGAGCGTCATGGACTACATCACGGCCGGTGATATCCCCCGCCTGCGCTACCCTCAGTTCGAGCCACGAGCGCCGCCCGACGACAACGACGACAGCAGCGACGACGACGGCGACAACTTAGAAGGCGACGACTACCAGTACAACGGCGGCGGCTATGAAGACTACGAGTATGCATATTATACTCCTAGGCAGGAGTATGACTAAATCACTCCAAATTTCATGTATCATCAGTGCTATCTCGAATCAATCGAATCATTCAAAAATGGACACCAAACACATCACGGGTAATATAATTCACATGATCCATTCAATAAAGTTTGGTACAATAAATTATTACACATCATTTCTTCCCTTGTGTCCCTGCTTGCTTACGATTGTGTCGTATCCATGGAGCATCCTCATCATTTAACTTAATGCTTGGGTCGGTGTTCACTTTGAAGGGCGGAATTTCACCAAACATATTATAATCTTCTGACATGTCTGTCTTGTCCTCCACTCCCACGATGTTTCTTTTCCCCGAAAGAACAATGTGGCGCTTTGGATCATCGCATGATGTACTGATCGTTTTCTTATCTTTTCGTTTCCTCGGTTTGCTACTCATGTCCTTGACATAGAAAACCCGAGCGACATCTTTCGCTAGGACGAATGGTTCGTCAAGGTAACCAAGATTGTTGAAATCCACCATTGTCATTCCGTATTGCTTGGTCCACCTTTACCCCACCTCCTGTTAGCTTGAACCATTTGCACCGGAACAAAGGGACCTTAAAGGAGGGTCCATAGTCAAGTTCCCATATCTCCTCTATGTAACCATAATATGTGACATTTTGCCCATTCTCGGTTGCTGCATCAAAGCGGACACCACTGTTTTGGTTGGTGCTCTTTTTATCTTGGGCGATCGTGTAAAATGTATTCCCATTTATCTCGTACCCTTGGAAAGTCGTTATAGTCGAAGATGGTGTCTTGGCCAACATGTACAACTGATCTACAACATCATTGTCATTCATTAAATATTTTCTCAACCAACTGCCGAAAGTCTCCATGTGGGCCTTCCTAATCCAGGATTCAGGCTTCCCCGGGTTGTCCGAGCGTAAAATATTCTTGTGTTTCTCAAAGTACGGAGCCACCAAGCTGGAATTGGTCAAAACTGTATGGTGTGCTTCAGTCAGAGAATGGCCGTCCATACATATCGTTGATTTCCTTCCGATCGTGCCTTTTCCAATTAGTCTCCCCTCGTGCCGCGATCGAGGAAGACCAATCGGCTTAAGGTCAGGAACAAAGTCAACACAAAACTCAATTACCTCCTCATTTCCATAGCCCTTGGCGATGCTTCCTTCCGGCCTAGCACGGTTACGAACATATTTCTTTAATACTCCCATGAACCTCTCGAAGGGGAACATATTGTGTAGAAATACAGGACCGAGAATGGAAATCTCTTCGACTAGGTGAACCAGGAGGTGCGTCATAATATTGAAGAAGGATGGCGGGAACACCAACTCGAAACTGACAAGACATTGGACCACATCATTCTATAACCGTGGTAGAACTTCTGGATTGATTACCTTCTGAGAGATTGCATTGAGGAATGCACATAGCTTCACAATGGCTACTTGAACATTTTCCGGCAGGAGCCCCCTCAAAGCAATCGGAAGCAATTGCGTCATAATCACGTGGCAGTCGTGAGACTTCAGGTTTTGGAACTTTTTCTCCGCCATGTTTATTATTCCCTTTTGTTATCACCAGAATTTAACCAAGTCTGGGGATGGGCCGTGATTAAATGGGCTTAGAAGATATACATGGAAGATATTCCCGAACCGGCCTTGTACAAGAAGTTTGGGCAAGATTGCCGTGTATCTGTAAATATAGTAGGATACGTGTCGGTTAGAATTAAGAGATAGAGTTTAGCTCGTACACGGTTGGGTTTATTCCCAAGTTAGAAAGTCTACGGACTATAAATATGTATCTAGGGTTATTGAGAAGGAGGACGATCACGTTCACAACAAATCAATCTAGGCGCATCGCCACCCCTTGTTTCGAGGGTTTCTTCCGGGTAAGCGACATGCTGCCTAGATCGCATCTTGCGATCTAGGCGATATCGAGTTATTCGTTATTGGTGTTGCTCGTGCTTCGAAGCCTTTTTGATGGCGAGCAACACCCTTATCTTAGGTGTTTTGGGGTTGATCACAATGCTTTCACGATGCACTTGTTTAGCTACGCTACCCCTCGATATCTGGCTGCCCTTACACCTATTTTAGGTGTAGGGGCAGCATCTTGCTTGTTCATTATTGAGTAGATCTAATCCGTTATAGTTGCTCCTTGTTCTTCAAGGATTGGTTTGATATCCGTATGGTTAGGCCTTATAAACGGGTTGAAGGATCCGGTAGTGCGTAAGGTGTGGTTTATTGAGCTCTAGAGGGATTGTTCCGGGGATCAACTTCACGTTCGTTTTTAGGCCTCTTTAGGGTTGGTTTTCCATCATCTTACGTATCTGCTAGGCTCAATTACGCATAGGATGTTCCGATTATATGGTGAAAACCCTAGACTATCGTAGATTAGCTTAGCTTGATATTGATAAAGCATGATCCCCATGTCCTTATAAATCTAACATGAACCATGGGGCAATCGGCTCTTTGAGCCGATCCACGAACAACTTAAGAGCCGATCGGGGCTCGTATTTAATGTTTACGTGTTTGCCATGCGAGAAACTAGTCGAAGCAATCCATCACCTTCCCGACCAGGTATAGGTCGGGTGGCACGCCCTCGTAAGCACCGGGACGCGTGTGCCGGGAAGGCATTGCGGGCCGTCGCCCGAGGGACCAGGGTCAGCCGCAATCCTGGGAGCCTCCCGGCTCTACTGTGTTGCCCGTCGTTGCTCGCCGGTGGGTTTCCGACCGCAACATATTCTGGCACGCCCGGTGGGACACTCTGCAACAACATCGACGTCTGCAGCAACCATGTCAAAAGCTGCGGAGGAGGTGGTTGGCGAACCGATCACGTACGCAGATCTGCCAGAAGAGCAGAAGAAGAAGTATGATGAGATGAAAGCCATCTTGGAAGCCGATCTCATCGGCTCTTTCGTAAGGACCAGTTCACATGGCGTAAGGTGGAAGGGGTTCTCCCCTGAAGGTGTTCTTGACGGGGTGGACCTGTCTACCCCTTCGGAGGAACGTACTAGAGCTCTGCGCCAGGAAATCAATTACATGGCGGCTCATTCTCTACACCGCTATTCCGAAAGCCTCGGTGAATACTCTCGAGCGCGTCGCGGTCCGTGTGGTGCAGGAAATAATGAAGCATCAGTACTCCCCGTCGGGACCTACCCTAGGGACTCACCGGGGAGAAGTACCGCTCCGGATCGGGCCGCCGCTACCATTCGCGCTTGCAGGCACCGGAGCCGCCGGGTTCACCGGCGTACGTCGTCTACAAGGTTGGAGGCGATCCTAGCGATTGCCGGTTCCTATATGAGCCGCCTAAGGAGATCCCGCATGGATACGTGTGCACATACGTGCCGGACCGCAATGCCTTGGCGCGCACCGGCCGGATTGCACCAACGAGGATTTCGGAGCGGACGGCGACAAGCAAGCATGGGCTGGCTAAATATGCTACTGGAACGAGTCATGAGGGCTCGGTCCCTACAGCTAATACCATGGAACGAGATGAGCACCATCTTGAGAGACCAATTCGGCATCTTGCCGAAGAGGAAAACAATCGGCTATTCCAAGCCGTACCCCGACGAGTACGACCTGATCCCGCTGCCACCCAAGTATCGGCTCCCTGAATTCTCAAAATTCAATGGAGCAGAAGGATCTAGCTCAATAGAGCACGTAAGCCGATATTTGGCGCAGCTGGGCATGATTTCAGCGTCAGACCAGTTACGTGTGAGGTTTTTCGCACAATCTCTGACGGGATCAGCCTTTGGATGGTACACGTCGTTGCCACCAAACTCAGTCCGGACGTGGAAGCAAATGGAGGAGCAGTTTCACGTGCAATATCACTCAGAAGCTACCGAGGCCGGCATTGCCGATCTGACACAAGTGCGGCAGAAGCGGGGAGAAACAGTATCTGAATACATCCAACATTTCAGGACTGTCCGGAACCGATGTTATTCGGTTCGTTTATCTGAGAAAGAAGCAATCGATCTGGCAGTACTGGGCCTCGCAACGCCGATCAAGGATCTGACTTCCCAAGCAGAGTACAGTTCATTGTCGCACATGGTGCAGAAACTCATATCATATGAGCAGCGACACCCTGAATTGTACCAAGACAAGTTCAAGCGTCCGATAGGCCTGGTTGAGATGGAAGAAACTGAAGACCCTGCACCAGACCTAGAAGTAGCTGTAGCTGAATGGACTCGGGGGGCAAACCCCGTGTCCTGCAAATGGGTAAAACCACAAGGGCCTCCTAGAGGGTTTTACTTCGATTTGAGCAAGGCTGAGCAGATTTTCGATCTTTTGCTTAAGGAAAAACAGCTGAAGTTACCCGAAGGCCATAAAATCCCTACAGCACAAGAAATGAACGGGAGGCCGTACTGCAAATGGCATCACTCGTTCACCCATACCACCAATGACTGCAAGGTGTTTCGTCAGCAGATCCAAGTGGCGATAGAACAAGGCCGATTGCTCTTCGGACAGTTTGCCATGAAAGTGGACACACATCCGTTCCCTGGCGTCAACATGGTGGAGCCTAACCACTCCGCGAGGCGTCGACTGGATTTCTCGTTCGATGTTAACATGGCTGGGCCTGAGCGCCGCCATGGCAAGGATAAAGAGGAAAGCAGTCACTCCCGCAACAAGGAAAAGGAGGAGGCCGATCCACGCGACCGGCCCCGATATGATGACAAGCGGTACCTCACCAAGGAACAAGTGAGAAGCGTGCGATACCAAAAACCACTTTCCACGCACCTCCTCAACAAATATGAATGTCGAGTATGACCGACGTCGGCGATGCGACGAAACGACGAGAGATACAATCGGTCCGATGAAGATAAAGGAAGGTACCGTTGGCATGACGAGAGGCGACGAAGGACGTGAGCACCGCGCTAAGGAGAGGTCAAGGGAGCAGGAGGACATGGATAGACACTGGGACTGTCCCTTCTTTAAACACTGCTGGGACTCAGGGATGAGCCGATTGCCTACGATCGACAACGGCCCAGAGTGTAGACGCCGGAAGAAGGATGCAGGAGACGTTTCAGTTTTCAAGCGTCTAGGACCTCTCCCGCCACAGAACAAACGTGCTGAGTCCTCTCAAGATGAAGACTTTGAGGAGTCGGAAGATGAAGAAGAGGATAGGTACCACCGGCCAAGGTGGTGCCCCGATGGACTCAGCCACTCCCAAAAGCGTAGGGTTCAGCGGCTACGCAGCTTGGAGCAAGCCGAAGCGCGATACTTGCACACGTTGAGGAAAGCGCGGCCCGATCTGGCCGTGAAAATTCAGCAGACTTTGGACGAAGAGACTCGTCCACGAAAGAAAGTTTGGCGTCCCAAGCAAGAAAAAGCCGATGTGGGTACATCGGCTGGCACAAACATGGTGTTCTTCCTTCCATCAAAGTTTCGTGCCCCAGGAACTGAGGAAGTGCCGATAGCACAGTTTGACTGCGGTCCACAGCCCGTCATCTTTGAAAAACCACGGGAGAAGGGCTATAAACACATGAAGGCCCTGTACCTAAAAGGTTATATCAATGGGCAGCCCGTCGGCAGGATGTTAGTTGACACGGGAGCATCGGTCAATATAATGCCATATTCCATGCTACGGCGTTTGGGACGCTCCAGTGCCGACCTGATCAAGACCAACGTCACACTAAACGATTTCAACGGCCAAGCATCAGGGACGCAAGGTGTCCTGAACGTGGATTTAACCATAGGCCGAAAGACGATCCCAACGACATTCTTCATCGTCGACAGCAAGAGCACCTACGCTGCCCTGCTAGGAAGGGATTGGATTCACGCCAACTGCTGCATTCCATCCACAATGCACCAATGCCTGATACAGTGGGATGGAGACGACGTAGAAGTTGTACATGCAGATGACTCGATCGACGTCTCAATAGCAGTCATGAACATTTGGGACTTGGAAGACCAAGAGCCGCTCTCTGGAATCAGTTTGGACGGCTGTGATCACATCGAGGTGACAAAAAACGGGGTGAGGTTGGTCTTATCCACCGGCCTGATAGAGTAACAAGAGCAACATCCATCGACATACGTGGCAAGGCCGATCCCTGTGATCGGCCCCAAAAAATAAAAAGCAAAGAGCTCACTTCAAACATGTCACGTAGTCGTGGTAGGGAGGCTTCCTCCTGTAAGGGAGCACATACAAGTTGTAAACCTTCATTGAGCAATTCAATCAACATGGAGGCCGATTCCAGCAATCGGCCAAAATTATCCTCGCCATACGTTCTGCCTGTGTTCAACGTCGATCTAACGGGCGACGGAAAGCTGGGATATGGGTTTACGTCAGCTGATGAGCTAGAAGAGATCGACATTTGTCCTGGGGATAAGCCACGACCAACATTTATCAGCAAAAAGTTAGACCCGCATCTGAGGGGCCTGATGATAGCTTTGTTGAAAGAATACCCAGATTGTTTTGCCCAGGATTATACGGAGATGCCCGGGCTAGACAGAGCATCATTGAGCATCGGCTACCTCCGAAGAAGGGATTTCGGCCGTTCCAGCAACGAGCACGGCGGATGAAGGCCGAAATTCTAGAAGAAGTCAAGAAGGAGATTGAGAAGATGTTGAGCGCCGGGTTCATCGGGCCATGCAGGTATCGTCGAGTGGATATCTAGTATCGTACTCGTGGAGAAGAAGGACGACCGATGGCGCGTCGCCATAGATTTTCGCGATCTCAACAGAGCCACTCCGAAGGATGAGTACCCTATGCCGGTAGCTGAGACATTGATCAATGCAGCGGCTGGTCATAAGGTTTTAAGCTTCATGGATGGCAACGCCGGTTACAACCAGATTTTCATGGCTCCAGAAGATATACACAAGACTGCCTTCAGAGTACCGGGTTCGGTGGGCTTGTTCGAGTATGTGGTCATGACATTTGGGCTGAAGAATGCCGGTGCAACGTACCAACGAGCCATGAATTACATCTTTCATGATCTGATCGGCAAGTTGGTAGAGATCTACATCGATGACGTGGTGGTCAAGTCTGTCTCAGTGGAAGGACACCTGGAGTATTTGCGACGCATCCTGGACCGAACTAGAAAGTTCGGACTTAGAATGAATCCAAAGAAGTGTGCTTTTGGTGTGACGAACGGTCAATTCCTGGGCTTCCTAGTTCATGAACGTGGAATTGAGATCGGCCTGAAAAGTCAAGAGGCAGTACGAACAATGAAGCCACCGGCGACCAAGAAGGAACTCCAAAGTCTCATCGGCAAAATCAATTTCGTCAGAAGGTTCATCTATAATCTGTCAGGACGAATTGAGCCGTTTATGGGGTTGGTGAAAATCAAACCTGATGAGGAGTTTCACTGGGGGGCAGAGCAACAGCGAGCGTTTGATGAGATTAAAGAGTATCTAACGAAGCCGCCCGTGTTGGTTCCGCCCCAGCAAGACATGCCATTTTATATTTACCTGTCAGTAGCCGATACTTCTATCGCCTCAGTGTAGTGCAAATCTATGATGGCATGGAAAGAGTTGCTTTCTACCTCAGCAGAAGGATGTTGGATGCAGAAACGAGGTACCCGGAGATCGAGAAGTTGTGCCTCTGCCTATTTTTTACCTGCACCAAGCTTCGTCACATCTTTCTGACGGCAGAAATCATCATCATCTGCAAATCAGACGTCATCAAGCACATGCTGTTGGCTCCTGTTTTGAAAGGCCGACTCAGTAAATGGATGTTCGCGTTATCGGAGTTGGATCTCCAATATCAACCTGCGAAAGCAGTCAAAGGACAGGCCTTGGCCGATCTAATCGCTGAACGAATCAACACTAATATAGCAGCACTGTCTATACGTGCATGGGCCATGTTCTTCGATGGGTCGGTTTGCGATGATGGTTGCGGCATCGGCATCCTACTCGTGTCGCCCCGGGGGGCAACCTACACCTTCTCCATCAGGCTATCTACCCCTTGCACCAATAATGTTGCTGGGTATGAAGCAGTACGTCAGGGGATGGAGTTGCTAATTGAAGTCGGAGCAGAAGCAGTGGAGCTCTTTGGAGACTCAAAGTTGGTGATCTCCCAGCTCACGGACGAATACAAGTGTGAGAGCGAGTCGCTCTTCCGGTTATGGATGCATTGCCGCGAGCCGATGACACAGCTTTAGGTACATAAACTTCAAGCTCGGGTCCCGAGGTCGCAGAATACGGAGGCGAACGATCTCGCACGGATGGCATCGAGGCTATAAGGAGACAGTGGAAGGAGCCGATGTCCAGATACATTTCATGGAGCCAGATGATTGGAGAGCCGATATCTTCAATTACTTGAAAGATCCGGCTCGGGGGGCACCTAAACGGATAAGGTACAAAGCCATGAAGTATGTCCTTATTGGAGATGACATGTTCTATAGGACCTTGGAAGGGTTACTTCTCAAATGTTTGGGAACAGCCGAGGCAAATCGGCTCTTACACGAGGTACATGAAGGCGCTCGTGGAACTCATCAATCGTCTCATAAGATGAAGTGGTTGATCGAGCGATCGGGGTTTTATTGGCCCACCATGCTTGAGGACTCGTTTCAATTACTATAAAGGGTGTCAAGCATGTCAGAAGTTTGGGAGCATTCAGATGGTACCCACATCAGCAATGAACCCTATTATCAAGCCTTGGCCATTTCGAGGATGGGGCATGGACATGATCGGCAAAATCCATCCAGCATCGAGCAAAGGCCACGAGTGGATCTTGGCCATTACAGATTATTTCACTAATTGGGTGGAGGCCGTCCCTATGAAGTCTGTGGCATCGAAGGACGTCATCAGTTTCGTGAAAGAGCATGTCATCCACAGATTTGGGATTCCCCAGACCATCACGACCGATGGAGGTTCGGTTTTCGTTTCTCGCGAGTTCAGAGATTTCTGCGAGAGCATGGGAATTAAGTTGATCCGATCATCCCCATACTATGCTCAAGCAAATGGGCAGGCTGAGCGTCCAACAAAAGCCTTATCAAGCTGATTAAGTGAAAGATCGACGAGTACCCTAGGCGTTGGCATGAGGTATTATCGGAGGCTTTGTGGGCTTATCGCATGTCATGTCATGGAGCAGTGAAAACCTCGCCATACCATCTGGTCTATGGACAAGAAGCCGTGTTACCCTGGGAGATCACGGCTGGGTCGAGACGTGTCACGTTTCAGAATGACTTAACGACTGAAGAGTATGCAGCCCTGATGAGTGATAGCGTTGAGGATCTGACGGAACTTAGACTTTGGTCACTTGAGAAAATTAAGGAGAACAAGGCCAAGGTGGCTCGTGCATATAATAAGAAGGTGAAGCCAAAGGAGTTCCATGTTGGTGATCTGGTATGGGAAGCTGTATTGCCGTTGGGGACTAAGGACAAGGCGTATGGTAAATGGTCTCCAAATTGGCACGGGCCGTACAGGGTTGACCAAGTCCTAAAGGGCAATGCATACATGCTCGAGCAGTTGGATGGTGTGAAGTTCCCAGTGGCCGTCAATGGCCAGCATCTCAAGAAGTATTTCCCAAGCATGTGGGATGATGGGCAGTGAAATACGGGGGCCGATCTTAAATTGGCCAGTAAAATAATTTTTCATCAACTTGAGCAGTGGAATATGAGGGCCGATGTATGAAATCGGCCGATAAAAAAAAACAAAAGCATAGCTGATGTACTGACCATCGACTTTAGAGCTGAAAAGCCGATGCGGAGCCATCGACTATAGAGGAACAACTGTTATTTCGGGTCACCATCCAATCTTACATTCGATTGTGGGACTGGCCTTGTTGGCGTTTTGGGAAAAAACCGATGTATTGCCATCGGCTTCTCGAAGCAATGATTTATTTGGATAATCGGAAGAATTAAGCATGGAATCCTTCTTCATTAAAAAGGGGATTTTTTTACAAGGGGGAGCCGATTGCTCAGGAACGGAGGAACAAAAGGAGGACATATTGCTACTACTAGTCCTATGCTAAGTGGTCCCTACTCTAAGGACCGTCGATGTCCTCGTCGTCGCCGTTGTAGCCGCCGCCGGTGCTGCTGCTGGCGAGCTCCTCGTCGCTACTGCCGTAGCCCTCAATGGGGGCTTCTTCCTCCTCATCATCGTCGTATTCGTCGTCATCCGACCAGTCCCAGCCGCGGAAGCGCTTCGCCGGCGGCTCGTCGGAGGAGGTGTCGTTCTCCTCTTCCTCCTCGGAGGAGGCGTCGTCCTCCTCATCCTCCTCTTCTTCCTCTTCGTCGGAGGAGGCGAAGCTACCCCAGGAGAGGAGGTCATCCTCACTCCCCGCCACCAGTTCCCCGTCGATGAGGAACCGGAGGTCGTCCTCCCCATCGGTTAGGGGCAAGTCGCCATCTGACCCGACGAGGGCCTCGGGTGGGCCATCTGGCACGAAGTCGAAGTCCCACTCCGGCTCATCCCATTGGTTGTGCTCTGGCATCGGCTCGCTTGAGGAAGAAGATTGGAAGGAGAGAGCCGATGCAGCAGAGGAGGAGGATGAGTCCATGGTGGAGGAGGGCTTTTCGGTGGCTAGTACTGAGGAAGGGGATGAAGAAGCGAGTTGCTCGACGCGGTTAAATAAAAGGGGATATAGTGGAGATTTAATGCTGTGACGGTTTTCGAGGACATGGTGCCGAATCTGTCAAGTCATGCAGAGAAGCTGAGAAGGCAAGGTGTCATGATGAAAGATTCTGCGACGGTTCTTCTCTGCCACGACGTGACCCTACGAAGCAGAAAAAACAGAGTGGTTTTGAAATTATCATTGCCAAAACCAGGGGGGCATGTGTTATCACCAGAATTTAACCAAGTCTGGGGATGGGCCGTGATTAAATGGGCTTAGAAGATATACATGGAAGATATTCCCGAACCGGCCTTGTACAAGAAGTTTGGGCAAGATTGCCCGTGTATCCGTAAATATAGTAGGATACGTGTCGGTTAGAATTAAGAGATAGAGTTTAGCTCGTACACGGTTGGGTTTATTCCCAAGTTAGAAAGTCTACGGACTATAAATATGTATCTAGGGTTATTGAGAAGGAGGACGATCACGTTCACAACAAATCAATCTAGGCGCATCGCCACCCCTTGTTTCGAGGGTTTCTTCCGGGTAAGCAACATGCTGCCTAGATCGCATCTTGCGATCTAGGCAGTATCAGTTTATTCGTTATTGGTGTTGCTCGTGCTGAAGCCTTTTTGATGGCGAGCAACACCCTTATCTTAGGTGTTTTGGGGTTGATCACAATGCTTTCACGATGCACTTGTTTAGCTACGCTACCCCTCGATATCTGGCTGCCCTTACACCTATTTTAGGTGTAGGGGCAGCATCTTGCTTGTTCATTATTGAGTAGATCTAATCCGTTATAGTTGCTCCTTGTTCTTCAAGGATTGGTTTGATATCCGTATGGTTAGGCCTTATAAACGGGTTGAAGGATCCGGTAGTGCGTAAGGTGTGGTTTATTGAGCTCTAGAGGGATTGTTCCGGGGATCAACTTCACGTTGGTTTTTAGGCCTCTTTAGGGTTGGTTTTCCATCATCTTACGTATCTGCTAGGCTCAATTACGCATAGGATGTTCCGATTATACGGTGAAAACCATAGACTATCGTAGATTAGCTTAGCTTGATATTGATAAAGCTTGATCCCCATGTCCTTATAAATCTAACATGAACCATGGGGAAATCGGCTCTTTGAGCCGATCCACAGAACAACTTAAGAGCCGATCGGGGCTCGTATTTAATGTTTACGTGTTTGCCATGCAGGAAACTAGTCGAAGCAATCCATCACCTTCCTGACCAGGTATAGGTCAGGTGGCACGCCCTCGTAAGCACCAGGACGCGTGTGCCAGAAGGCATTGCGGGCCGTCGCCCGAGGGACCAGGGTCAGCCACAATCCTGGGAGCCTCCCGGCTCTACTGTGTTGCCCATCGTTGCTCGCCGGTGGGTTTCTGACCGCAACACTTTATATTGGACGAGAATCCAGACGGGACCTTCATACTGCTCAGGCATTTAAAAAAGATGACATTCTCTTCTTTGGTCAGAGCGTAGCTGGCACGACCTTGAAACCATTCCGGTTGCCGGTCATCAGGGTCTTTCAAACGTTGCTTGTCCTGCCGTGCTTCCTTTGTATCATTTGTCTTCCCATACACGCCCAAGAAGCTTAGGAGGTTCACGCAAATATTCTTCGTAACGTGCATCACGTCGATTGCAGAGCGGACATCTAGGACTTTCCAATATTCTAGCTCCCAGAATATAGATTTCTTCTTCCACATGGCTGCGTGCCCGTCAGCTCCCTTCGGAACTGATTGTCCGCCAGGACCCTTTCCAAAGATGACTTTCAAATCCTTGACCATATCAAATACCTCAGCACCAGTGCGTTCCGCAGGCTTCGGCCGGTGATCTGCCTTGCCGTTGTAATGCTTGCCTTTCTTTCTTCTTGGATGAATTTTCGGAAGAAATCGACGATGCCCAAGGTACACGTTCTTCTTACAATTTGGCAAATGTACACTTTCGGTCTCATGTAAGCGGTGCGTGCATGCATTGTATCCCTTATTTGACGAGTTCCGAAAGGTTACTAAGAGCAGGCCAATCATTGATGGTTACGAAAAGCAACGCTCGTAGGTCAAATTCCTCTTCTTTGTGCTCATCCCACACACGGACACCAGGTCTGCCCCACAGCTGTAAAAGTTCATCAACTAATGGCCTTAGGTACACATCGATGTTGTTGCCGGGTTGCTTCGGACCTTGGATGAGCACCGGCATCATAATGAACTTCCGCTTCATGCACAACCAAGGAGGAAGGTTGTAGATGCATAGAGTCACGGGCCGGGTGCTATGGCTGGAGCTCGCTCGCCAAAAGGATTCATGTCATCCGTACTTAGACCAAATCTTATGTTCCTTGCGTCGGTCTGCAAAATCTTTGAACTCTCTGTCGATCTTTCTCCATTGCGTTCCATCTGTAGGGTGTCTCAACTCCCCGTCCGACTTACGGTCCTCTTTGTGCCATCGCAACAACTTGGCATGCTCTTTATTCCTGAACAGACGTTTCAACCGTGGTATTATAGGAGCATACCACATCACCTTGACGGGAACCCTCTTCCTGGGTTTCTCGCCCTCAACATCGTCACCAGGGTCATCGCCTCTGATCTTATAACGCAATGCAGTGCATACCGGACATTCATTCAAATTCTCGTATTCACCGCGGTAGAGGATGCAATCGTTGATGCATGCATGTATCTTCAGAACCTCTAAACCTAGAGGGCAGACAACCTTCTTTGCTTCGTACGTACTGGCGGGCAACTCGTTATTCTTTGGAAACATATTCTTCAACATTTTCAGCAAGTTTTCAAATGCCGAGTCAGCTACACCTGCCTGTGCCTTCCATTTCAGCAAATCCTGTGTGCAGCCCAGCTTTTTCAGACCATTATCGCATCCGGGGTACAGCGACTTTCTGTGATCCTCTAACATGCGATCCAAATTCTCCCTCTCCTTTTCAGTTTCGCAGCGTCTCCGTGCATCAGCAATAGTCCGACCAAGATCATCAACGGGCTCATCACGTGCCTCTTCTTCACCTTCCCCTTCACCTTCAGCATCCTCCATGAAAGTATCACCGAAATGAGCAAGATAGTTTTCATCGATGAAATCATCCCCTTCTTCATCTTCTTCCATTATAACCCCTCTTTCTCCATGCTTGGTCCAACAATTATAACTTGGCATGAAACCGTGCCGAAACAGGTGCAGGTGAACTTCTCTTGAGGAAGAGTAACCCTTCTGATTCTTACAGTCAACACATGGACAGATAACAAAACCCTTACTGCTTGTTCGCATTAGCCACTACGAGGAAATCTTTCAAACCCGTAGTGAACTCGCCGGAGAGTCGGTTACCGTACATCCATTGCCGATTCATCTGCATTATTATAATATAAAATATATAATTAACCATCATGTATTTGTTAAACTAACTAGCTATAAACAATATAAATTAAACAATGAACTACACACATGCATATTTTATCAATGACACACATGCATGAAAGGTTCAAGTTGCTAACCGCGATCGAGGAGGAAAAAATAAATGAGGAAGCTCAAGTGTGGCTCCAACACTTCATATCATGTTTGTTTCATGCTCTTGGGGCATTTTATCAAACACCTTGTGTGCATAAGAGGAACCAAAAGCAAACCTACACCCCCTTGTGAAGCTTGTGAAGAGAAGTGACACCAAATGGCTAAGTACTGTGAGCTGAGGTCCTTTTATAGGGATGGGCCTTTAGTCCCGGTTGGCCTGGCCAACCGCGACTAAAGGCCTTCGGTCCAGGCCTGAGGACCTTTAGTCGCGGTTGGCCTGACCAACCACGACTAAAGCCCCTCCCGTACACCAGCTGGCCAACGAGCGCGCTGGGCCCAGCTCTTTAGTCGCGGTTCGCCACCCGAACCGCGACTAAAGACCCCATTAGTCGCGGTTCCTATATTTTGGCGACTAATGGGGCTGGACGGAAGACCATTTTTCTACCAGTGTAGGGAGTGCGGCCGGTTGAGTGGCTCCAGAAAGTTTCCATGCCTTGGCGCGTGGTCTTCTCGCGTTTGCACGTAGCCTCAGTCATTGCCGTGTGGTATGCAGTATATATCTTACGCCCGTAGGTGTGGCATGAAGCGTACATAATATATTTTTCCACTACACGAAGATTGATTGCCATGCCATCGGCATGCCTTGTAATTATAGGCTAGCATCGGCGAAGAACGGAAAAAAACAACCTTCCATGCACCCATCGAGTTTCCTAGAGAAGTGCGACAAAGAACATAGATGTGGTCTTCTATCATGTTCGACCTTGATGAGAGTAGTTAACAATTGGATATGTTGGTCTTTGTCCACATACGTGAGATAGAGAATCTGCCGGAATTGGATGGAAATTTACGTGCAACCACTAGTGGAGAACAGATCTAATATCGTGGGTCGTAAGCCCCTTTTGTCGTGGGCGGCGAGCCGCGACAACGGAGGTGGGACAAAAGATCCACCCTTTTGTCGCGGGTCGCTTACCCCCCGCGACATATGCTCCACCACGTGGCAGGCGCGGGGCGCCCAGGGGGACACACCCTTTTGTCGCGGGCGGTAAGACGACCTGCGACAAAAGGGCCTCTACGTGGCGCGCGCAGAACGCTGCTGCTTCAGGGTTTGAGGGGTGCAGCACCCCACCCCCCGCCACCGGCACCGCCCCTGTTTGTTTCATTTTTTATTTTAAAATAAAAGTTGCATATATTTATAAGCTACTACAAGTTGTACACGTTCATTTATTATATATAGATCGAGCAAACAAATATTGGAAGTAAAAGTCTATTCGTAGATTCCCCTTACACATATACATGGAGCTCACTACTACCGGGACAAAAGCCCGTCGTCTATTCGAACTAATACATATACATGGAGCTCACTACTACCGGCACCTATTTAGACTAAATCCGCCGTTGTCGTCTATTAGTTCTCTCATCAGAAATCCCGCCAGTTCCTCCGTAATTCCTAGTATGTGTTCCTGTGGTTGGAGGTTCTTCCGCATGAAGTCGACCTATATAGGAAAATGAGATGAATATGATTATATCAATCTTGATAACGAAATATTGACGATAATAAATTAAAGTTGTGAATGTTATTACTTACGTTCAATCTATTATCGTTGTGCTTCTCAGTGGTTAACATGCGAATGGACTCGCAAACATAGTACCACATAGATTCATCCCATGTGGCTGCTGGGCGCACGGTACAATAGTAAATGTTAGCTTTTCTGCGAAGTTACCCGTAATATTCTTCCTGAAAGATGTCCAAACCCTGTCAGGCAAAAGAATGATTGAATGAGTGGATGATTAATTGATATCTCACGAAAGATATAGCGCGACAATGATTGAAACTACGTCTGGAGAATCTTCTGCAAGTCGCGGAACCCGTCCAGGCCTCTATTCAATGGGTCCCTTACTTCAACAATTCCCTTATCAATTTGAATGCTTAGCAGAGAAACTGCACCTGTTTATATATATATATATATATATATATATCGAGTAAGAAAAATTGAATGTGCACAACAGATCAGTAAGACTCTCACCTGTAGTTGTAAGGAAAGAGTATTGAATCACAGAAGTTTTGCTCCACTATAAACCTTAGTAGGTTTCCCCCGTTTCTTCGATTTTATTCTTTACCGTTTCATGATGTACTTTATCTGGGTCAACAAACCCAACATTGTACATCTTATTACGGCTGCATTCAATCATCTTCAGTCTGCATAAGAGAACACATAAGATATAATGAGTATATGCAATGAACAGGAACAACTGAATGAACATGAACTTATATGTAGTTAACAACTTACAAGCAGTAGCAACTCATGAGAGATTTATCGAGGGCGTCTAAATTGAATAACTGCCAGAGTTCATTCATCTTAGTATGGATGTCCTCCTTTCGGAAGTAATAATCTACTGGGATATCCGCCACGATGTAACTTGTCTTCTCCTTGCACACATTAAGGTACCACTGATGCAAATTCCGCATATGCGTTGGCAGTTTATGCAGCCTCTCTTTGCTGACCAAGTCGGCCCCGTAGACTAATTTACGAGCTATATCAGCCTTGGGTACTGCATAGGCGAACATCATGTCCTCCACGGTACAGCCAATTTGAGCCGCTAGCGTCGTAGCTTCGTCCATATCGAAACCACGAAGTTCCTGGTACGCCGAGGGAACATGCAACACTTTGAGTGGTGGGGGATCGATTGTTTGGCCTGTGCTCCGAGCTGGCTAACTTCCTTTCCTTTTCCGCCTGTTGTCGCTTGCTTGGCCTTGAGGGGTGCACTTGTTGAACTTGATTTCTTCCCGGCTACACTTCTTGCTATGATTTGCTCGCGATAGCACTATCCTTCTTCTTACCAGCACTATCCTTCTTGTCCTCAATTACCCTCGCAGGTGTGCGTGTATAGTCATTCTTCTTCTCGTGTAAGTCATATTGTGATGGTGTGTTCAGAAAATCAAGAGCATATGCTTTTTGCTTCTCTGTGTATGGTGTTGAGGCATTGGGTTTCTCCTTATGAAAATGTTCATAATTGTGTTTCTTGACAACGGCCTCATTTTCCTCTTCGGTAAGATCGTAAGCACGGGGGGAGGAACCTTTGGTACTCTTGATAGGGGCGACATTTTGCGGACAGGACTCTTCACACGCTTCCGCTTGGGTGCATTCCGAGTCTTAGTGGGCGCAGGCGGCGGCGCAGGAGATGGAGATGGACTAGGGATGTGGTGGTCAAACTCATGGGGTGATGGTGGCGACATGTGATCAGTCGGAGGAGGTGATGGTGGCCTGCGATCAGTTGGAGGAGGTGATGGTGACCTGGTGGGACGACTAGTAGAGGTTACCCAGCCTGGAAGCTTGATGTTAGTCTTTTCCCAAAGAATGATTTCTCCAGTACGTCTCCGAGTGTATCCTGGCCATCACCTCCAGCGATTACGAGCTGCAATGACTCCCACGTCGGTACAACTGAATCCACCCCGACACGAGCATAGCCAGCTGGAATCTCATTGCCATGCCATGTTGCCGGCTCACCTCCAGGTCCTAATGCAGGTAAGACATAGCCGACCGCCACCTTAACAGATATGTTCCTGAAAACCTCATGCAGATCACAAGGTGTTTGCTCCTTGATTCCATCCACGGGGTCGCCAGGACCGCCATCTATCATCCGTGTAGGCGGGGCCTCCGAGTCGGCCAGGCTGCTGCCTTGCCGCTGAGATATGCCGGCGGTATTATCTGGCTTGCGCTGTCCTTTAAGTTCATTAATCTCCCGCTGCTGGTGCTGAATCTCCCGCTGCTGCCGGTCTAGTTGGCGTTGGAACTCAGCCATCCGGTCATTCTGCACCTCCAGCTCGCGTTTTTTTGCTCTCGCTCGGCATCTATAAGTCTCCGCGTCGTCCGGAAACCCAAGAAACCACGGAACACTAGGGCCGAAGCCTCTTGTTCGTCCTCCCTTTTCAGGATTATCGAGGACAAGCGTCAGCAAGTCTTTCTCTCTATTGGGAGCAAACTTCAGTTTTCCCGCTTTAATATCTGCCGTCACTTGAATCCATTTTCCCTGGGTATCTTAACCTTGCTATCACTTTCAACAAGGTCCCCTGTCTTCATGTCATACTCACGGCCATGCCCAAGGAACCAATTTTGAGCCCTAATGTCCCATCTTTCTCGGATGGGTTCTGGAGTGATCCCATTCCGCTTCATCTCAGCCTCTTGTGCATCCCACTTAGGCATGGCTACTTCGTAGCCCCCTCGCCCCGTATGATGGTAATATACCTTTTCGCTTGCATTCTTCTTGTTTTTCTTTGACAATGCCACATCATCTTCTAAGCTATTGTACTTCACAAATTCTTCACAGTTGTGCTCCTGCTTCGATAGATAGCCTTCGAATACTGCAGGCTTCTTCTCGGCCTTATAAGTTGCCCATAACCGGTTCTTCCACGCCCGGAAAAGTTCCCCAATCTTCTGAAGAGCCCATTTCTTCACTAGTGCCCTCTGCTTGTCCATCTCAGTCTCCGATCCCAATTGTGGCAAACTAAAATGTGCCATGAGGTCGTCAAAAAGCGAGTCTTTGTACCTATCAGCAACCTCACTTTCGGACACCTTCTTGGTCTTGTTCCATTCATTAATAGTGATCGGAATGCGATCCCTAACCAGAACTCCGCACTTATTTTTTAATTTCGTTGCGACAGTTTGGGGTGCCACCGGCTTGCCTTTAGGTGATATAGCTTCAATTGTGAAGTGGTCTTTCTTGGTCAACTTCTTTGCCGGGCCTCGTTTCTCCAACTTATCTTCGGAGGCCTAAGAGAACAAAAATTAATTAATTTATATACATATGTACTTGTAGAATTCCATTAATGCCTCTAGTGATCGTATACCTCGCCTTCACTGGAGCACTCGGCTTCTCCATCACCGGAGCCGCGGTCTTCTCCATCACCGGAGCAGCGGTCTTCTCCATCATCACCGGAGCCGCGGTCTTCTCCATCATCACCGGAGCCGCAATCTTCTCCGTCGGCTTCTAGACCATCGCGGATTATATTCTCGACTAGGTCTTCCTGTTCCAAGTCTTGATGCAATGGATCCATTGTTTCTGCAAAAAATTAAATCGATAAGTACATGTTCTAACTGTCGGGGGGAAGACCCCGGGTAGGGAAAATGACTAAGAACAACCGGCTCAAGGCCTGTCGGCCCGCTGCAAAGGCCGGCTGAGGAGCAGCCGGCTGGAGCCGTGGCCGACTGCCTTGGGAGCCGGCTGGTTCAAAGTCCACGCTGGCCTGGCAGCAGCCGACTGCGATGTGGCTAGGCCGGCTTCAACTTGCCATATCCGGCTTGGTTTGTTTCTCCCTGACATGGTCCGGGTTTGTGAGGCTTGCAGGAGAAGGAACTGGAAAGGGAGTCCGGCTCCTGAAGTCCACGATGATCTCACTCTCCGTAAAGGGCGGGGCACTGTAGAGCAACAGTGCCTCCGCCGGACAGGGCATCATGCGCCGTACGGCTACAGGTCATGATGGCGACAGGGACACCTCCTCTCCATACCGCTGACTCAGGCAGGCAGATGGGACAGGCCATGAGGCCTCAACGGCTCCTGACGTCAACGCCTCGGGAAGGAGCGGAAGCCGGAGCCGGCCAGTAGGTCATAGGGACTTCTATGTAAAGTGCCAGCGTCTATATAAGCTGCGCTACCCCTCTCGTGCGGGGGACGATCGATCACTTCTTACTCATTCTAGTCTTAGCGCTACTCTGGGAGAGAGACCTTCGTCTACCTTAGCCTCCCCGAGCAGCCGGATACAGCTCAAGGAGCAACATTGTACTGTGATACCACTTATACACTGTTATCACCAGATTTTAACCAAGTCTGGAGATGGGCCGTGATTAAATGGGCTTAAAGAATATGCACGGAAAATATTCCTGAACCGGCCTTGTATAAGAAGTTTGGGCTAGATTGCCCGTGTATCTGTAAATTATAGTAGGATACGTGTCGGTTAGAATTAAGAGATAGAGTTTAGCTCGTATCACAGCTTGGGTTTATTCCCAAGTTAGAAAGTCTACGGACTATAAATATGTATCTAGGGTTATTGAGAAAGGAGGATGATCACGTTCACAACAAATCAATCTAGGCGCATCGCCACCCCTTGTTTCGAGGGTTTCTCCCGGTAAGCAACATGCTGCCTAGATCGCATCTTGCAATCTAGGCAGTATCAGTTTATTCGTTGTTGGTGTTGCTCGTGCTGAAGCCTTTTTGATGGCGAGCAACACCCTTATCTTAGGTGTTTTGGGGCTGACGTCGGTGCTTTCACGATATACTTGCTTAGCTGCGCTGGCCCTTGATATCTAGCTGCCCTTACACCTATCTTAGGTGTAAGGGCAGCATCTTGCTTGTTCTTTATTTAGTAGATCTGATCCGTTATAGTTGTTCCTTGTTCTTCAAGGATTGGTTTGATATCCGCATGGTTAGGCCTTACGAACGGGTTGAACGATCCGATAGCGCGTAAGGTATGGTTTGCTAAACCCTAGAGGGATTGTTCCGGGGATCAACTTCATGTTGGTTTTTAGGCCTCTTTAGGGCTAGTTTTCCATCACCTTACGCATCTGCTAGGCTCAACTACGCGTAGGATGTTCCGGTTATGCGGTGAAAACCCTAGACTATCGTAGATTGGTTTAGCTTGATATTGATTAAGCATGATCCCCATGTCATTGTAAATCCAACATAAACCATGGGGCAATCGGCTCTTTGAGCCGATCCACAGGGCAACCTAAGAGCCGATCGGGGCTCGTATTTAATGTTTACGTGTTTGCCATGCAGAAACTAATCGAAGAAATCCGTCACCTTCCTGACCAGGTATAGGTCAGGTGGCACGCCCTCGCAAACACCAGGACGTGTGCCGGAGCATTGCGGGCCGTTGCCCGAGGGACCAGGATCCACCAGCAGTCCTGGGAGCCTCCCGGCTCTCCGTGTTGCCCGTCGCTGCTCGCCGGTGGGTTTTGGTAGGCAACACGTTCGCGGCACGCCCGGTGGGACACTCTACAACAACAACTACGTCGACATCCGCAGCAACCATGTCAAAAGCCGCCGATGAGGTGGTGGGCGAACCGATCACGTACGCCGATCCGCCCGAGGAGCACAAGAAGAAATATGATGAGATGAAAGCCATCTTGGAAGCCGATCTCATCGGCTCCTTCATGAAGACCCGTTCACATGGCATCAGGTGGAAAGGGTTCTCCCCCGAAGGCGCTCTTGATGAAGTAGACCTGTCTACCTCTTCAGAGGAACGCACCAGAGCTCTGCGCCAGCAAATTAATTACATGGTGGCTCATTCTCTACACCGCCATTCTGAGAGCTTGGTGAACGCCTTCGAGCGCGTTGCGGTTCGTGTGGTGCAGGAAATCATGAAGCATCAGTACTCTCCGTCGGACCTACCCTAGGGACTCACCGGGGAGAAATACCGCTCCAGCATTAGACCGCCGTCGCCATTCGCGCTTGCAGCGCCAGAGCTACCGGGTTCGCCGGCGTACGTCGTCTACAAGGTGGGAGGCGATCCTAGCGATTGCCAGTTCCTATATGAGCCGCCTAAAGATATCCCACATGGATATGTGTGCACATACGTGCCGGACTGCAATGCCTTGGCACGCACGAACTACATTGCACCAGCAGGGATTTCTGGAGCAGATGCTGACAAACAGGCATGGCTAGCTAAATATGCCACCGGAACGAGTCAGGATAGCTCGGTCCCTACAGCTAATACCATGGAACAAATCGGCACCATCTTGAGAGACCAGTTCGGCATCTTGCCGAAGAGGAAAACAATTGGCTATTCCAAGCCGTACCCCGACGAGTATGACTTGATCCCGCTGCCACCCAAATATCAGCTCCCTGAATTCTCAAAATTCAATGGAGCAGAAGGGTCTAGCTCAATTGAGCACGTGAGCCGATATTTGCCACAGCTGGGCATGATTTCAGCGTCAGACCCGTTACGTGTGAGGTTTTTCGCACAATCTCTCACGGGATCAGCCTTTGGATGGTACACCTCGTTGCCACCAAACTCAGTCCGGACGTGGAAGCAACTGGAGGAGCAATTTCATGTGCAATATCATTCAGAAGCTACCGAGGCTGGCATTGCCGATCTAACGCAGGTGCGGCAGAAGCGGGGAGAAACGGTGTCTGAATACATTCAACGTTTCAGGACTGTCAGGAACCGATGTTATTCGGTTCGTTTAACTGAGAAAGAAGCAGTCGAACTGGCAGCATTGGGCCTCGCAACGCCGATCAAGGATCTGGCTTTCCAAGCAGAGTACGGTTCACCGTCGCACATGGTACAGAAACTCACATCGTATGAGCAGCGGCACCCTGAATTGTACCAGGACAAGTTCAAGCGTCCGGTAGGCCTGGTCGAGACAAAAGAAGCTGAAGATTCTGCAGAAGACCTGGAAGTGGCCGTGGCTGAATGGGCTCGGGGGGCAAATCCCGTGTCCTGCAAATGGGTGAAACCACAAGGGCCTGCAAAACTGTTTGACTTCGATGTGAGCAAAGTTGAGCAGATTTTTGATCTATTGCTTAAGGAAAAACAGCTGAAGTTACCCGAAGGCCATAAAATCCCCACGGCGCAAGAAATGAACGGGAGGCCGTACTGCAAATGGCATCACTCGTTCACCCATACCACCAATGACTGCAAGGGGTTTCGTTAGCAGATCCAAACGGCGATAGAACAAGGCCGACTGCTCTTTGGGCAGTTTACCATGAAAGTGGACACACATCCGTTCCCTGGCGTCAACATGGTGGAACCCAATCACTCCGCGAGGCGTCGGCTAGATTTCTCGTTCGATGTTAACCTGGCAGGGCCTTTACGCCCCCATGGCAAGGATAAAGAAGAAAGCAGTCACTCCCGCGGAAAGGAAAAGGAGGAGGCCGACCCACGCGACCGGCCCCGATATGATGACAGACGGTACCTCACCGAGGAACAAGTGAGAAGCGTGCGATATCAACGACCACTCTCCACGCATCTCCTTAACAAATATGAGTATCAGTATGACCGACGTCGGCAGAGCATCGACAGAGATGACGAGAGACATCATCGGTCTGACGTAGACAATGGAAGACATCGTCGGTATGATAGAGACGACGAAGGGTATGAGCACCGCGCTAAGGGGAGGTCAAGGGAGCAGGAAGACATGGATAGACACTGGGATTGTCCCTTCTTTAAACACTGCTGGGATTCAGGAATGAGCCGATTGCCCACGATCGACAACTGCCCGGAGTGTAGACGGCAGAAGAGGGGCGCTGGAGAAGTTTCAGTTTTCAAGCGTCTAGGGCCTCTCCCACCACAGAACAAACGAGCTGAGTCATCTCAAGATGAAGACTTTGAGGAGTCAGAAGAGGAAGAAGAAGACAGATATCACCGGCCAAGGTGGTGTCCTGATAGACTCAGCCACTCCCAAAAGCGTAGGGTTCAGCAGCTACGTAGCTTGGAGCAAGCCGAGGCGCAATACCTGCATACGTTGAGGAAAGCGCGGCCCGATCTGGCCGTGAAAATTCAGCAGACTTTGGACGAGGAGAGTCGTCCACCAAAGAAAGTATGGCATCCCAAGCAAGTAAAAGCCGATGTGAGTACATCGGCTGGCACAAACATGGTGTTCATACTTCCGTCGGAGTTCCGTCCGCCAGGAACTGAAGAAGTGCCGATAGCACAGTTTGACTGCAGTCCACGGCCAGTCATCTTTGAAAAGCCACAAGAGAAGGGCTACAAACATATGAAGGCCCTGTACCTAAAAGGTTATATCAATGGGCAGCCTGTCGGCAGAAGGTTGGCTGACACGGGAGCGGCAGTCAATATAATGCCATATTCCATGCTACGGCGTTTGGGACGCTCTAGCGCAGACTTGATCAAGACCAACGTCACACTAAACGACTTCAATGGCCAAGCATCAGGGACGCAAGGCGTTCTGAACGTGGATCTAACCGTAGGCCGAAAGACCATCCCAACAACGTTCTTCATCGTTGACAGCAAGAGCACCTACGCCGTCCTGCTAGGGAGGGATTGGATTCACGCCAACTGCTGCATTCCCTCTACAATGCACCAATGCCTGATACAATGGGATGGAGATGAAGTGGAAGTCGTGCATGCAGACGACTCGATCGAGGTCTCAATAGCCGGTATGAACATTTGGGACTCGGAAGGCCAAGAGCCGCTCTCTGGAGTCAGTTTGGACGGCTGTGATCGCATCGAGGTGACAAAAAACGGGGTGAGGCTGGTCTTATCCACCGGCCTGGTAGAGTAGCAAGAGCAACATCCATCGACATACGTGGCAAGGCCGAACCCTGCGATCGGCCCCAAAAAATAAAATGCAAGGATCTCACCTCAAGCATGTCACGTAGTCGTGGTAGGAAGACTCCCTCATGTAGGGGAGCACAAACAAGTTGTAAGCCTTCATTGAACAATACAATCAACAAGGAGGCCGATTCCAGCAATCGGCCAAAATTATCCTCGCCATATGTTCTGCCTGTGTTCAGCGTCGATTTAACAGGCGATGGAAAGCTAGGGTATGGGTTTACGTCAGCTGATGAGCTAGAAGAGATTGACGTTGGTCCTGGGGATAAGCCACGACCAACATTTATCAGCAAAAAGTTGGATCCGCATCTGAGGGGCCTGATGATAGCTTTGTTGAAAGAATACCCAGATTGTTTTGCCTGGGATTATACAGAGATGCTCGGGTTGGACAGGAGCATCATTGAGCATCGGCTCCCTCTTAAGAAAGGATTTCGGCCGTTCCAGCAGCGAGCACGGCAGATGAAGGCCGAAATTCTAGAAGAAGTCAAGAAGGAGATTGAGAAGATGTTGAGCGCCGGGTTCATCAGGCCATGCAGGTATGCTGAGTGGATATCTAGCATCGTACCTGTAGAAAAGAAAGACGGCCGATGGCGCGTCGCCATAGATTTTCGGGATCTCAACAGAGCCACTCCAAAGGATGAGTACCCTATGCCGGTAGCCCGATACGTTGATCAATGCAGCGGCTGGTCATAAGGTTTTAAGCTTCATGGATGGCAATGCCGGTTAGAACCAGATTTTCATGGCTCCAGAAGATATACACAAGACTGCATTCAGAGTACCAGGTTCCGTGGGCTTGTTAGAGTATGTGGTCATGACATTTGGGCTGAAAAATGCCGGTGCAACGTACCAACGAGCCATGAATTACATCTTTCATGATCTGATCGGCAAGTTGGTGGAGATCTACATTGATGACGTGGTGGTCAAGTCTGTCTCAGTGGAGGGACACCTAGAGGATTTGCGACGCATCCTGGACCGAACTAGAAAGTTCGGACTAAGAATGAATCCAAAGAAGTGTGCCTTTGGTGTGACGGCCGGTCAATTCCTAGGCTTCCTAGTACATGAACTTGGAATTGAGATCGGCCTGAAAAGTCAAGAGGCAGTACGAACAATGAAGCCGCCTACCACAAAAAAGGAACTCCAAAGTCTCATCGGCAAAATCAACTTCGTCAGAAGGTTCATCTCTAATCTGTCAGGGCGAATTGAGCCGTTCATGGGATTGGTAAAAATCAAACCTGATGAGGAGTTTCACTGGGGGGCAGAGCAACAGCGGTGTTTGATGAGATTAAAGAATATCTAACGAAGCCACCCGTGTTGGTTCCGCCCCAGCAAGACATGCCATTCTATATTTACCTCGTCGCAGCCGACACTTCCATCGCCTCAGTGGTAGTGCAAATCTATGATGGTATGGAAAGAATCACTTTCTACCTCAGCAGAAGGATGTTGGATGCAGAGACTAGATACCCTGAGATCGAGAAGTTGTGCCTCTGCTTATTTTTTACCTGCACCAAGCTCCGTCACATCTTTCTGACTGCAGAAATCATCATCATCTGCAAATCAGATGTCATCAAACACATGCTGTCGGCTCCTGTGTTGAAAGGCCGACTCGGTAAGTGGATGTTTGTATTATCGGAATTGGATCTCCGGTATCAACCTGCGAAAGCAGTCAAAGGACAGGCGTTGGCCGATCTTATTGCTGAACGAATCAACACTGATATAGCAGCACTCTCTGTACGTGCATGGGCCATGTTTTTCGAAGGATCGGTTTGCGATGATGGTTGCGGCATCGGTATTCTACTCGTGTCGCCCCGGGGGGCAACCTACTGCTTCTCCATCAGGCTGTCTACCCCTTGCACCAACAATGTCGCTGAGTATGAAGCAGTACGTAAGGGGATGGAGTTGCTTATTGAAGCCGGGGCAGAAGCAGTGGAACTTTTTGGAGACTCAAAGTTGGTGATTTCCCAGCTCACGGACGAATATAAATGTGAGAGCGAGTCGCTCTTCCCGTTATGGATGCAATGCTGTGAGCTGATGGCACAATTTAGGTACATAAACTTCAGCTGGGTCCCGAGGTCGCAGAATGTCGAGGCAAACGATCTCGCACAGATGGCGTCAGGCTACAAGGACATAGTAGATGGAGCCGATGTCCAGGTACAGTTCATGGAACCGGATGATTGGAGAGCCGATATCTTCAATTACTTGAAAGATTCGGCTCGGGGGGCACCTAAACGGATAAGGTACAAGGCCATGAAGTATGTCCTTATTGGAGATGACATGTTCTACAGGACTTTGGAAGGATTACTTCTCAGATGTTTAGGGCCATCCGAGTCAAATCGGCTCTTACACGAGGTACACGAAGGCGCCTGTGGAACGCATCAATCGGCTCACAAGATGAAATGGTTGATCAGGCGATCGGGGTTTTATTGGCCCACCATGCTGGAGGACTGTTTTAATTACTATAAAGGGTGTCAAGCATGTCAGAAGTTTGGGAAGATTCAGATGGCACTCGCATCAGCAATGAACCCCATCATCAAGCCTTGGCCATTCCGAGGTTGGGGTATGGATATGATCGGCAAAATCAATCCTCCATCGAGCAAAGGCCATGTGTGGATTTTGGCCATCACAGATTATTTTACTAAATGGGTGGAGGCCGTTCCTATGAAGTCGAGTAACATCGGCCGATGTTATCAATTTTGTGAAGGAGCATGTCATTCACAGATTTGGGATTCCCCAGACTATCACGACCGATGGAGGTTCGGTTTTCGTTTCTCGCGAGTTTAGAGAGTTCTGCGAGGACATGGGGATTAAGTTGATCCGATCATCCCCATACTATGCTCAAGCAAATGGGCAAGCTGAAGCGTCCAACCAGAGCCTTATCAAGCTGATCAAGAGGAAAGTTGACGAGCACCCTAGACGTTGGCATGAGATTTTGTCAGAAGCTCTGTGGGCTTATCGCATGTCATGTCATGGAGCGATAAAAACCTCGCCATACCATCTAGTCTATGGACAGGAAGTCGTGTTGCCCTGGGAGATCACGGCTGGGTCGAGACGTGTCACGTTTCAGAATGACTTAACAACGGAAGAATACGCAGCTCTGATGAGTGATAGCGTCGAAGATCTGACGGAACTTAGACTTTGGTCGCTTGAGAAAATCAAAGAGAACAAAGCCAAGGTAGCTCGTGCATATAATAAGAAGGTGAAGCCAAAGGAGTTCCACGTTGGTGATCTGGTATGGGAAGCTGTATTGCCATTGGGGACTAAGGACAAGGTGTATGGTAAATGGTCTCCAAATTGGCACGGGCCGTACAGAGTCGACCAAGTCCTAAAGGGCAATGCATACATGCTCGAGGAGCTGAGTGGTACGAAGTTCCCAGTGGCTGTCAATGGTCAGCATCTCAAGAAATATTTCCCGAGTATGTGGGATGATGGACAGTAAAATATGGGGGCCGATGCATGAAATCGGCCAGTAAAAAAAAAGTCGGCTGGTTCAAAGTCCACGCTGGCCTGGCAGCAGCCGACTGCGCTGTGGCTGGGCCAGCTTCAACTTGCCATATCCGGCTTGGTTTGTTTCTCCCTGACATGGTCCGGGTTTGTGAGGCTTGCAGGAGAAGGAACTGGAAAGGTAGTCCGGCTCCTGAAGTCCACGATGATCTCACTCTCCGTAAAGGGCGGGGCACCGTAGAGCAACGGTGCCTCCGCCGGACGAGGCATCATGCGCCGTACGGCTACGGGTCATGATGGCGACAGGGACACCTCCTCTCCATACCGCCTGACTCGGGCAGGCGGATGGGACAGGCCATGAGGCCTCAACGGCTCCTGACGTCAACGCCTCGGGAAGGAGCGGAAGCCGGAGCCGGCCAGTAGGTCATAGGGACTTCTATGTAAAGTGCCAGCGTCTATATAAGCTGTGCTACCCCTCTCGTGCGGGGGACGATCGATCACTTCTTACTCATTCTAGTCTTAGCGCTACTCTGGGAGAGAGACCTTCGTCTACCTTAGCCTCCCCGAGCAGCCGGATACAGCTCAAGGAGCACCATTGTACTGTGATACCACTTATACACTGTTATCACCAGATTTTAACCAAGTCTGGAGATGGGCCGTGATTAAATGGGCTTAAAGAATATGCACGGAAAATATTCCTGAACCGGCTGTCGAGGGTACTCGTCGCCAATGCCCTCCGATAGGGGCTTAGGGTTGACGGAATCCTGCAAGCTGACACGAGACATCGGTTTACAGACAAGCGGGGAGAGCGATTTACCCAGGTTCGGGGCCCTCGATGAGGTAAAACCCTTACGTCCTGCCTGTTTGTTCTTGATTATGATGATAATGGGTTACAACGGGGTGCCGAATAGTTCGGCTGAGATCTCGTCGAGATGGCTATTGCTATGGTGACCTAACTCTAAGCTTTTTCTGGCTAAGATTGCTAAGATCGATTCTGTCCCTCGGCAGCCCCTCTCCTGGCCTTTATATAGGAGGCCAGGTCTCAAGGGTCCTAACCGAGTACGACTAGGTTTACAGTAGTTTAGATCCAATCTTTCCTTGTTTGTTCGCTTCCTTGTCTTGCCCGTCAAGGAATCCTCTAGTGCGCCGACCTAGTGGCCCATCTCGCCTTCAGGTATCTTCATGGGCCTCCAATTTGTCAATATCAGATAGGGCAATACTGGTTACCCGAAGGGTAATGCCCACGTCAGTAGCCCCCGAGTGTCTAGCAGAAGATAATTCGGGTAGAGACTAATGCATATTTTTCCTGACATTCTTCTTCTTCATTGCTCTTGTTCATCTTGATTATGCTTCATCTTCTTTTTATCGGGTGCGCGTCAGCGCTCCCGATGGGAGTAGCCCCCGAGTCTAGGTACGGACGCTTGCAATCCGTGCGTAGACTTAAGTTGTACTACTCGAATACTTTCCTCTGCCAAGTTTTTCACAAGTCTTCATAGGTCATCCGATACATTTTCTTTTCGCAACGGATAATGAGTAACGTGCCCAACTTTTGTTGGTTAAGTACCGGTGGCAAAACAACGTTACTCTACACAGAATCAAGTCCCCGGGCATGATCCTGGAGTGCAAAAAACTTTCACCGGGTGTGCACCGCGTCCTCCCGATGGGAGTAATTAACGAAGTCTGTCGAATCTTCTTTTTATCGGGTGCGCGTCAGCGCTCCCGATGGGAGTAGCCCCCGAGTCCAGGTTCGGATGCTCGCAATCCGTGCGTGGACTCAAATCCTTCATCCGATGACTTTTTATGTTTCCTTCGAATGCTTCCAAATTATGACGTCATAGTTGTGGGCCAATTGACGGGATTTGACTTGACGTGTAACTGCTGTGGGCCAATTGATGGGACTTGACCTAACGGGCCCACCCTAGTTCTGTGCGGGTAGTTTTTAGGTCTTAACTAGTGCACGCGCGGCGATCGAGGCGTCTCCTCATTTTTCGCGCGACGTGGGAATAATGGGCCGCCGGTTCCACTCTTTCTTCTAGCGCCACGTGTACAGTCAGATCTACTTCTCTCCCCACGATGCTTTGTGGAGTTATGGCCACGTCTGGGCTCAAATCCTTACGGGATAAATAGGGATCTTCCTTTCTTTTTACCTTTTACCCCGTTCACTGCTCATCTTCTCCCTCAAGCCTCCTGTTCTTCTGCCTTTCCATCAGAAGCTTCGTTCGCCATGGGTAAGAAGAAGAGTGGCAGCACATCGGAGGCGGTCAAAGTCAGCCGCGACTGGAGCGCCTCTGCCATTACCAATCGCGACATCAACAAACTTCGCGCCTGTAACACCCCAAATTTCAAAACAAAGAGAAAATGAATTTCCTTTTTCCAAAAATGAGAACCAACAAAAACTTTTCTTACTGTGGATGCTATGCATAGTGCTCATACCTAATACTTGTGATTTGCCATGATGTGTGTTATTTTGCTATGTGATAAACCCTAAAACTCTAAAGTGATCAAGTGAAGATCACCAACCAAATAAAATAAAAGAGAAAGAAATCAAATAAGAAAAACCCTAAACCTTGATCTTCTCAAATACAAATGGATCTATTTTGAGAAACCAAAATAAAGAAAAGACATATATAGGCATATAGCCCTAATAGGGAAATCTTGAACCCTACCTTTATTGTTTTTGCTAAATGGTGGTGAACCATTGTGAACCCCACTAAACCCTAGACCTCATCTCTCTTGTCACAAATCTTTGAAAAACCCAAAATAAGAAGAGGTGATCTTAAATAAGAAAAAGGGACATATGCAAGCCCATGGCTACTTTGTGTAAAAACTAAAACTTGGTTTGCTTACCTTGTGTAGATGATTGGAAATACCTCAACACACTCAACCAGGTACTTACCAACCAATTTAAGTGAGAATCAAAACAAAATCCATCTTATGCATAGAGGCATATGTGGCAATTAGCCAAAATAATAAATCTTGACCTAGTCACTCACATTGTCCTAAAATGGTGTGAACCTTTTACCCAACTTAATCTAACACCAAATACACCTCACTCTTGTCAAAATGAAGCAAAAGAAGAATAAAAGAATAAAGCTAGAAAATCCCAAAAACCCTCACATATGGTCCTATGTCATTTTTGTAAATTTGACCCTAGACCCATTTGATCTTCACCCATAATTGTAATATGATATTAATGAGTAATTACAACTTGGAGAATCAAGGCTATAACATTTAAACCAATTTCAAATGTGAAAATAGGATCACATATGATAATGGTCAATTCTGACTTTTATAGTCCGGTCACTACTTTGAGCCTCTCTATATCAAAATTTCTAAACTAAACCAATTCAAATCTTTGCATGTCATCCAAGTACACAACAAGATGAACAACTTTTGTCAAGGGCACCATACCAAATTCATTTTGGATCAAGATATATGAGCCAGACAAAGTGGAGACATTTTATCAAGAACAAGATCACCACAAATTCGAAATTGATCAAACCAGACCACTCCTTGACCACTACTTGCCCTAGCCATGACCAGAGGACACCCCTACACCAAGCCCATGCCAAGAAACCACCAGGAGAGAGCAGCCCTGGCGTGGACATGGCCATGCCGGCCACGTCGCACCTCGACACCTTCCCCTCTCTTTCCCTCCACGATCGGCCTCACCACCATGTCCAGGAGCTCGCCAAGAATCCCAGAAGATCGCCAGTACAAGCCTTTGGTCGCGAGGACGCCGACACGCCCCGGACGACGCGCGCCTACGACGTCCCTGGCGCGCCGCGAGCGGCATGGTGACGTCGTCGTGCACGGACACGCGCGGCA
>NC_061512.1:35606249-35623154 GCF_022539505.1 Lolium rigidum
GCTTTAGTTAGCGGCACAAAGTTCTTCTCTAACAACATGCATGCTCCAACCATGAAGGTGGTAGATCTCTCTTGCTTCGGACAAGACGGACATGCATAGCAACTCACATGATATCCAACAAAGAATAGTTGATGGCGTCCCCGTAAACATGGTTATCGCTCAACAAGCAACTTAATAAGAGATAAAGTGCATAAGTACATATTCAATACCACAATAGTTTTTAAGCTATTTGTCCCATGAGCTATATATTGCAAAGGTGAATGATGGAATTTTAAAGGTAGCACTCAAGCAATTTACTTTGGAATGGCGGATAAATACCATGTAGTAGGTAGGTATGGTGGACACAAATGGCATAGTGGTTGGCTCAAGGATTTTGGATGCATGAGAAGTATTCCCTCTCGATACAAGGTTTAGGCTAGCAAGGTTATTTGAAACAAACACAAGGATGAACGGTACAGCAAAGCTCACATAAAAGACATATGGTAAACATTATAAGACTCCATACCGTCTTCCTTGTTGTTCAAAACTCAATACTAGATGTTATCTAGACTCTAGAGAAACCAAATATGCAAACCAAATTAGCAAGCTCTAAGTATTTCTTCATTAATGGGTGCAAAGTATATGATGCAAGAGCTTAAACATGAGCACAACAATTGCCAAGTATCAAATTATCCAAGACATTTTAGAGTTACTACATGTATCATTTTCCAATTCCAACCATATAACAATTTAACGAAGAAGAAACTTCGCCATGAATACTATGAGTAGAGCCTAAGGACATATTTGTCCATATGCAACAGCGGAGCGTGTCTCTCTCCCATAAAGTGAATGCTAGGATCCATTTTATTCAAACAAAACAAAAAACAAAAACAAACCGACGCTCCAAGCAAAGTACATAAGATGTGATGGAATAAAAATATAGTTTCGGGGAGGAACTCCGATAATGTTGTCGATGAAGAAGGGGATGCCTTGGGCATCCCCAAGCTTAGACGCTTGAGTCTTCTTAATATATGCAGGGGTGAACCACCGGGGCATCCCCAAGCTTAGAGCTTTCACTCTCCTTGATCATATTGCATCATACTCCTCTCTTGATCCTTGAAAACTTCCTCCACACCAAACTCGAAACAACTCATTAGAGGGTTAGTGCATAGTAAAAATTCACATGTTCAGAGGTGACACAATCATTCTTAACACTTCTGGACATTGCATAAAGCTACTGGACATTAGTGGATCAAAGAAATACATCCAACATAGCAAAAGAGGCAATGCGAAATAAAAGACAGAATCTGTCAAAACAGAACAGTCCGTAAAGATGGATTTTATTAGGCCACCAGACTTGCTCAAACGAAAATGCTCAAATTGAATGAAAGTTGCGTACATATCCGAGGATCATGCTCGTAAATTGGCGTAATTTTCTGAGCTACCTACAGGGAGATAGACCCAGATTCGTGACGAGCAAAGAATTCTGAAACTCGCGCAGTAATCCAAATCTAGTACTTACTTTTCTATCAAAGACTTTACTTGGCACAACAAAACTCAAAACTAAGATAAGGAGAGGTTGCTACAGTAGTAAACAACTTCCAAGACACAAATATAAAACAAAGTACTGTAGTAAAAACATGGGTTGTCTCCCATAAGCGCTTTTCTTTAACGCCTTTCAGCCTAGGCGCGTAAAGTGTATCTCAAGTGTTATCGAAGGGTGGTGCACCTACAGCGGGGTTTGGAGTTTTCTCAACCATGCATAGTATATTGGATACATAAGTTTCAGCGTCTCCCTTTTCATTAGTCTTGGGCTTGCTACTCTCATCAAACAAATTTTCAGGAACAAGCCAAGCATAGTTATGTTCTAGTGCATCATTCATAGCTAGGAGTTTACATGGTATGGGTGCTTTGATCTCCCTACCATCATCAATATTATTAGTGTATCTTATTCTATCCATGTCCATCTTTTCAAGGAGACTAACAAAATTAGTATGAGAACCAAGCATTTTAAATTTAGCAAAGACCTTCCTAGCTTCTCTTGCTAGACCACCAAATTCTCTAAGAAGGGTTTCTAAAACAAAATCTTTCTTTTCCCCCTCTTCCATATCACCAAGTGTAAGAAACATGTGTTGGATTATAGGATTAAGATTAACAAATTTAGTTTCCAACAGGCGAACTAAAGCAGCAGCAGCAATTTCATAAGTGGGAGCAAGGTCTACCAAGTGTCTATCTTCAAAATCTTCAACGGTACTAACATGGGTGAAAAATTCTTCTATATTGTTCCTCCCAATTATAGACCCTTGTCCTACCGGTATGTTCTTTGCGGTAAAATTAAAAGGAAACATGATGAAATAAGTAAAGTAAATGCAAGTAACTAATTTTTTTGTGTTTTTGATATAGAGTGCAAGACAAGTAAATAAAGTAAAGCTAGCAACTAATTTTTTTGTGTTTTGATATAATGCAGCAAACAAAGTAGTAAATAAAATAAAGCAAGACAAAAACAAAGTAAAGAGATTGAGAAGTGGAGACTCCCCTTGCAGCGTGTCTTGATCTCCCCGGCAACGGCGCCGGAAAAGAGCTTGATGGCGTGTATTTCACACGTTCGTTGGGCAACCCCAAGAGGAAGGTATGATGCGCACAGCAGCAAGTTTTCCTCGTAAAGAAACCAAGGTTTATCAAACCAGGAGGAGCCAAGAAGCACGTTGAAGATTGATGGCGGCGGGATGTAGTGCGGCGCAACACCGGAGATTCCGGCGCCAACGTGGAACCCGCACAACACAACCAAAGTACTTTGCCCCAACGAAACAATGAGGTTGTCAATCTCACCGGCTTGCTGTAACAAAGGATTAACCGTATTGTGTGGAAGATGATTGTTTGCAGAGAAAATAGTAAAACAAGTATTGCAGCAGATTTGTATTTCAGTATTAAAGAATGGACCGGGGTCCACAGCTCACTAGAGGTGTCTCTCCCATAAGATAAAAGCATGTTGGGTGAACAAATTACAATCGGGCAATTGACAAATAGAGAGGGCATAACAATGCACATACATGACATGATAAGTATAGTGAGATTTAATTGGGCATTACGACAAAGTACATAGACCGCCATCCAACCGCATCTATGCCTAAAAAGTCCACCTTCGAGGTTATCGTCCGAACCCCCTCCGATATTAAGTTGCTAAACAACGGACAATTGCATTAAGTATGGTGCGTAATGTAATCAACAACTACATCCTCGGACATAGCGCCAATGTTTTATCCCTAGTGGCAACAAGACAACACAACCTTAGAACTTTCTCGTCACTCGTCCCGGTGTCAATGCGGGCATGAACCCACTATCGAGCATAAGTACTCCCTCTTGGAGTTAAAAGTAAAAACTTGGCCGAGCCTCTACTAGAAACGGAGAGCATGCAAGATCATAAACAACACATGTATAATAACTTGATAATTAACATGACATGGTATTCTCTATCCATCGGATCCCGACAAACACAACATATAGAATTACAGATAGATGATCTTGATCATGTTAGGCAGCTCACAAGATCCAACAATGAAGCACAATGAGGAGAAGACAACCATCTAGCTACCGCTATGGACCCATAGTCCGAGGGTGAACTACTCACTCATCACTCCGGAGGCGACCATGGCGGTGTAGAGTCCTCCGGGAGATGAATCCCCTCTCCGGCAAGGTGCCGGAGGAGATCTCCAGAATCCCCCGAGATGGGATCGGCGGCGGCGGCGTCTCAGTAAGGTTTTCCGTATCGTGGTTTTTCGCCTCAGGGGTTTCGCGACGGAGGCTTTAAGTAGGCGGAAGGGCAGGTCAAGGGGCGTCACGAGGGGCCCACACTATAGGTCGGCGCGGCCAGGGCTTGGGCCGCGCCGCCCTATAGCTTGGCCACCTCGTGGCCCCACTTCGTGTGTTCTTCGGTCTTCTGGAAGCTCCGTGGAAAAATAGGGCCCTGGGTCTTTGTTTCGTCCAATTCCGAGAATATTTCGTTACTAGGATTTCGAAACCAAAAACATCGTAAAACAGGAACCGGCACTTCGGCATCTTGTTAATAGGTTAGTTCCAGAAAATGCACGAATATGACATAAAGTGTGCATAAAACATGTAGGTATCATCAATAATATGGCATAGAACATAAGAAATTATCGATACGTCGGAGACGTATCACCGCGCTCCGCCTGCTGCTCCGGCGTGGGATCCCTAGCCACAGCCTCCTGCGCATGCGGCGGTACCTCCTGCACCGCCGGCGTACGAGCTTCGATGGCCGACGCCGGAGTTCATTGACCTCGTCAGCGATGACGAGAAGTAGGCAGCACCTACTTTTACCATGCCTTTATGGCTTTTTTATGTTTTTTATTAATGTAAATTATGGCTTCATGTATGAAAATAAAATTATGCGTCGTGCCGCTGGAGCCACCCCCGACGCAAACGGATGCCCGGACGATTTCGACCATTTAGACCACGCAAACGGACGCGGGACGTCTAAAATGCGTCGCGCCGCTGGAGATGCCCTAAAAACAAAGTGGTAGTGGTCGATCAACATAGGCCTAATGAGCCGGTTTACCCTTAGCCTAATGAGCCGGTTTACCCTTAGATTTGGCCCTTACTGTATCGATGACAAGCAGACTGCACATTCTTGTTTTTCATAAGCAGATTTTAAACAATAACAACATGAAAGTAGCGCTATTGAGAATCAACCTGTGGTTGGATAGTTAGGAGGGCAGTGGCACCCCCAACCCACCAGAGTACAAATCCCAGATTTGACACTTTGGTGTCTCATAAAGGCGGAATATTTTTCAGTGGGAGGCGACGTTCCCGTCGACAGCGAGGCGCCTGTGGTGACTTCGTCAATCTCAAGACCCACCGGATCAGTTCTTCAACGCAGTCTCTTGGAGGTGCTCATAGGGGTAGGGTGTGCGTGTGTGCGTTCATAGGGGTGAGTGTGTGCGCGTATGTGTGAGCGTCTTTGATTGTACTGTGTTTCGCAAAAAAAAAAATGAAAGTAGCGCTATTGGGTGCATTTACTATTAGTGTGTTTGGAAAAATAGTTTTATTTGGCACTTAAGTTTTTTATATCACTCTATATCTCATCGATTGCGGACGAAGTCTAGATCTACCGGATCTACTCCCGGGGTCGAACAATATAAAAAAATATTTTTAACATAGGAAAACAACAAAACTTTGCTCACAGGAAAAGAGACATGAACCGTGAATAATTCTAAAAATCTGAAATCTTGAACTATCAAAATATTTTACGGTTTATCCGGGAGGGTATGCTCTCATGAGAAAAAATGCATTCGTAACATTGCACATATATATATCGACATTAGATATACGGAGTAAGTTTTGTCCGTTGAATACATCGTAGAAACTGTAGTTTTATGACTAAGCAAAATTACTTACACGTAGATCACGGTTACACGTGTATCCTCAAGAAGGCACGTGCTAGCCATTCTTGCCCGAGTGAAAACAGAGAACCAAAAATAGAAAGAAAAAAAACAGACCGCGAAGTGGAGAAGCTCGCGACCCAAAACCCTAACCCCTGTGACCCTCGGCGGCGGCGGCGGCGGCGGCGATGGCGATGGCGGACGGCGGAGGACGAGCGGCGGCGCTGAAGGACCAGGGGAACGAGCAGTTCAAGTCGGGGAGCTACCTCAAGGCCGCCGCGCTCTACACGCAGGCCATCAAGCTCGACCCCGACAACGCCGCCCTCTACAGGTATCTCGCTCATGGCTCGTTTGGTGCGCGGAATCCTAGTACTCCGACCGCTCTCTTAGGACGGAGATGGGATGAGAACGGTGCGCGCGCGCTTAGTTTGGTCAGGCGGGTGCTGCGAAATGGTGTCCCTAGCGTTTCCTGTGAAAAGATCGAATTGGTGACTCTAGCATAGTGAGTAGTTGTTTTTAGCGATTTCTTGATTACGCCCAAAGTTTGGATTTTTGGCAAGCGGTGCGGCGAGCATTGCAAGTTTTCAGTGAGGATTTGTCGGAACGTTTAGTATGTTGAGGGTTGTAGTATGAGTTGTGGAGCTTCCAGAATTAAATGGCTACATTGATGTTGACACTACATAAGTAGCTAAGCCTTGGATGCTGTTGTTTCAGATGTCGTTGAAAAAATTAGTCTTGCGTGGTCCCTGAAATATACGTGGTGATGGTATAGCACATTTATACACAATATTTGGCTATTTTCTGAACTTTAGCCCATGACGGGTTTAGCGTACACACGAAAAGGTGAACAAATTCCAAAGCGCCCTTTTTCCATGCCAAGACAAAGAAAATCCATTTACTGTCATTGCCTCAGGAGAATACAGTTCTAGATGCAACTCATGTTCTTAAATGTAGGAAACACTCTTTTCCTAGTACTTGTCTGATCCAAAGAAAAAGTGTTGTTGATTCTGTCACAAACCCATACTCTGACCTAGTATTGCTATAATATGAGGCACATGATGAGAATGAACATGGAGGACAATTAAGCATCCCAGCTAACTGATTCGCAGTTACCACTCAGCACCTCAGCCCTCGGGTGAGAGACTGAATGTTAAACTCCAAACATGGGGGCATGGGCAACGAAACTGCAGTGAGTGAGAACAAATAGGATCTGTTATCGTGTATAGATTAAGGAAAACACCAATCATGTGATGTGCCAAAAATTTTTTTTTCGTAAATGCTTCTTGAGCACATAACTTGGAATTTATTATAGACAAGTTATAGGATATAATAATCAAACAGGAAGGCTTGTTTGCTAGTAAAAACTAAAATAAAGTAGGATTGTATTGTGTCTTAAAGCTGACAAAATTCTGCAATGGCAACTTCAGAGTAACTATCCTATAATTTATGTTATCTACTTACGTTGTTTGTATATGCTGTTGAGAAATTCTGATTGCCCTTTTTATTAATATCCCTGTCAGCAACCGAGCTGCTGCATTTCTGCACCTGGTTAAGCTGAATAAAGCACTTGCTGATGCCGAAACGACAATAAAACTGAAGCCACAGTGGGAGAAGGTATATAAATGTCAAGTTACTCTCTGCTGTCATTTAGTCTGCTAGCAAATTTCACAGCCTATCTTCTTTCGTAATATAGGGTTATTTCAGGAAAGGATGTGTTCTGGAGGCCATGGAGCAGTACGAGGAGGTTAGAATTAAAAAAAAAGCAAATTTATACTGTCACCTTTGATTAACGGGGAGAGAAATTCTACCCTGCCCTTCCTCTCTTTTTTCTATTCTGTAAAATGTAAAACTTTTACCAAGTGTCCATGTCTACTATGCCCGAACGAGTTGAGAACAACCCAAGTCATAAATTCATAGTTTCAGCTGTAAATATCTGAAGGTGAGATTAGATGACTACTCAGTTGATGTTCATTGTTGCGAATGTGATAACTGATGGAAGAATAATCCGTGTCACAAATTTATTTTATGTTCGAACCATACAACAACCTTGTATTTTCTGTTTGAATTGTGTAAGTTATGACTCGACTTCTTCTTCATCCAACTGAGTATCCTTAGATCATCTCAAATCCTGTGTTATTTATTTTGAGATGAACCTTTTTTTTTATTGCATGTGCTTAGAACCAATATTATGCTGATCTCTGATGTCGTCATATTACGTTCTGGTGCAGGCAGTATCTGCTTTTCAAATAGCTTCGCAGCACAATCCACAAAATACAGAAGTCTCCAGAAAAATCAAGAGGCTTACTCAGTTAGCAAGGGAACAGAAACGAGCCGGTGATGTGGAGAACATGCGTTCCAATATTGACCTTGGGAAGAACTTGGGGTCACTGAAAACCGAGCTGGTGAGTTTTATGCTTACAGCCTTATGTGGTATAATGAATTTTGGGTTTCCAATATACGTTGCATCACATTTCACCCAGAATGCCACTGGTACTTATATGAAAGTGTGGAAACGTGAGCTAATAAGTTGTACCAGTAGGCATTCCATGAAGAATCTTTCTTTTTATTTCATATTTATATGTTTACACTTTTGTACCTTGCCAGTTCCAGTTCATAGGCACTTGTTTAATCAGGTTATAAATTTTTTAAAATTTCAAATGTTTATACACATGTACCGTGTGGACTACATCATAAGTATTTTGTACTTTGAGTTTGACTGTAAACAAAATAAAAGGGCTTTTTTTTCCGGTTGTAGACAGAGTAGGTTTCATCATGTATGTCTCGTCATATATATTTTTTTATTTCAGGCTGCAAAGTATGGAGATGCAGAATTGGCACAAAATATCTCCTCATTTGTTATCAATGTGATGGAATCAGCGGTGAAGGTTTGGCATGACACTGGAAAAGTGGATCCAAGGGTCAATTTTCTTCTTGATGATCAGAAGACTGATACTGAAAAATATGCTCCAGTGGTTAACATTGAAAAGGTATTATGCTGCTTGTGCTTAAGGATGCTCCATTCTCCTGCTTCATATAAACTTGTACCGTGCAGAAATCTTGAGGTTATATAGTACTCCCTCCGTCCCACCAATTGTCTCAACTTTGTCAAAATTTGGATGTATCTACCTACTAGATAGTGTCTAGATACATCTAAATTTTGACAAAGTTGAGACAACTTTGATGGGACGAAGGGAGTACTAAGGATCAGTTTTATTTTTATTTCTATTTGTTGATATTTTTGTTACAACTTCCATGTCAAAGTTCGGACTTATCGACACTCATATGCTTTCCCTTCTTTTATAGGCCTTTGAGTCACCCGACACCCATGGCAGTTGCATTCCGTATTTGCGGCAGTATACCGTTGAATCTTACTCAAAGGCTGCTTGTATGGTAGCACCTAAGGGAATCATCTCCTACCCACAGGTTCGATTCACCTATTTTATGTGTTTTTATGATCTGTGTTATCCAGAGTTTGTTATTGCACCCTTGTAGTGATATAGTTCTTCTCTTGACAAATCAAACATGGCCCATCATGTACAGGTCTGGAAAGGGACGGGATCGAGAAAATGGAAGCTTGATCAGAGTGATGGATTCTTTGTACAATTTGAATCACCGATTTTGCGGAAGATATGGTTTGTTCCTAGCACAACAGAAAAGGGGCGAACATTGTGCAGGTAATTCCCCTTTCCGCATAAGACCTTTGCATGCACATTTACCTATGACTTGGCAATTCGAAATTCTCAAGCTAAAAATCCAAATAGATGTCTGTTGTGGCTTGCTGTTATCACCCACTTTAGGCTTTTATTAATTGTACTTGTGCTAAAGTTTTGCTGATCCTTCAAGATTCCACTTAAGTTGGGATACCAGTTCTGGCCATTCATAACATTATTAGTAAGTCAACACTCACCGATCAAATAATCAACTAGTCATTGTTGTGTGCGCCACTCCAATATTAATTTTGTTCACACGGTTAAAAGTCCAAAAGATGGAACAACCCACTGTAATGCACTCACGTGGATATTCTTTTAGAGTTCCGCTGGTATCTATAAATACCAAAAAGGGAAATTACTGACCTTCCCTTTAAGCCGCCATGTATCCCATTATGCTGAGCTCTACAATTGGTGTGTTGTGTCTTGTGATGCTCGACACCTTTTGCACCTTAGTGCATCTGTTGCACTGCCAAGTACTTTACAACCTTATTAATACTCCCTCTGTCCCGAAAAGGATGTCTCTGATTTTTCTAAATTCAGATGTATTTAGACATATATACATCCGAATTTAGACAAATGTAAGCCATCAATCCTTTTTGGGACGGAGGGATTAGTACTTTTTCTGAAGTTATGCTGATCCTTGAAGATTCCTCTTTAAGTTTAGGTTATCCAGTTGTGGCTATTCATAACATTGGTAAGTCAACACACTAATCAACTAATCCCAAAAATAAGCAACGAGTCATTGTTTTGTGGAGCAATGTATTATTAATTTTGTTGGCAAGATTTAGACAATGAAACAAGCCACCATGTGAACTTAATGCACCCGTGTATATTCTTTTAGAGTTCTGCTGGCATGTAGTATAAATACCAAAAAGGGAAACTAGTATCCTTCCCTTTAAGCTGCCATGTATCCTGTGATGCTGTGAACTCTACAGCATGTTTGTTGTGTATACCAGTTGTTGGCACCACCATCCTGTGACGCGTAACAACTTTTACGACCTCATTAGATGCATCTGTTGCACCGCCTAGTAGTACTTTACAACCTTCACTCATGCCTTAGGGGCTGCTTTCAGAACCTGTTGGATAACCATCACTCTTCGCAGCTGTTTATGGCAATCACAAGCTTTCATGGTGTACCTTGTATCTCCTTTTAACACTTTTGCATGCAGGAGCCCTGAGGCCTTGGACATTACCATCCACGAAATCCTTCCACGAATATTCAAAGAGACGGAAGCTGCCTGAACGACATATGTGCAGCCGACGTCCCCGTGATTCCACCCTTGATCGCATCATTGGTCCGTATTCCTCCCGGTGGTTGGCTTACGGTTAAGAAGGGGGCAGGTATTTTCTCAGACAGGAAGGAAGAACCAGATGCCATATTTTGTGCACCGAAGATATCGGCGCTGTGTACAATAAGCTATGGTGGGGTTATGGCAGTCATTTGTTTCTTTCATTACTAAGAAATCTTGGGATATATATTTTAGAGGCTTGTGATTTATTCTGTTGTATGTGGCTGGCCAGCTCAATGCCGGTGTGATGAAAGCGTACCGAAATTCTATCCTGAACCATGTACATGGATGGATGGATGGATAATGATGATTGCACCCTGGAAATGTGGCAAGTGACACATCGCCATCGGTTGGTTTTGAGGCTCATGATTTGCTCATGATGTGATGTAAAGAGTGTGTGGACGTACGTGCCTGCATCGTGACCTAATTAATTAATTATTAGAACCATCTCGTTTTGCCGATTAAAAGTGCATGGATAGGGTACAGCTGCAATGGTTAGCGTTGGTGATTGGAGACGTGGCATTTCGTGTGCAAGATATGTAGCTGTGTTTTTGTGTGTATCCATCTGATGGATCTTCATCATCATGGATGGCCCTATATAAACACAAAACATGGGAACGCACGCATAAATGCAAATGAAAGTCTGATCTGCACTGTGTCGATCAGCTGTTCCTGCAGGCGATGGAAGGCGACGGGCTGCTGCTTTCGGTGGCCGTCCACCGTTTGTTTCCGGCGAGAGAGAGCAACGCTGCAATGCAAGCAAGGAGCATGTGACCAAGCTCGATCGTAATAAGTTGTGGTAGAGTAGTCTGATGGTATTAATGGGCGGTGATGTATTTACGCCGTCACACGCCATGCGACCGGTGCAGTGGCAGCAGCTGTAGCCTGCACCTACGAGGGACCTGTGGGCTATGGCTAATTGGCTACGGAGCTTTCGCTGTAGTAATGGATGAGCTCGCTCTGTTCAGTTCAGCCTGCAACTCTGCATATGTAGAAGCGAAAGTAAAAGCACATGTATAAATGATAAAGCGTAATAAAAGCATATTCATAGTTAGCTATGATAACGTGCTAAAAAACGATGCATTGTGAAATGCCTAAGAGCGTCCAGTCGCATCCCTCAAACACCGAATACAAGCCTCGGATGGCCCAACTAGCTTTATTTTAAAAAAATTACAAAAATTAACCATATTTTTAAATAATCTAGTAAAATTTAAACACTTGGAGCATCTCCAGTCGCGTCCCCCAAACCGTCCCCCAAAGGGATTTGGGGCGCGCCGGACAAAAAAACGTTCCCAGCCGCGCGCCCCAAAGGCCTTTTTTGTCCGGCGCGGCCCGATACGGTGTCCGGTGTCCCGAGCCCGTCCCCGTCCCACGGGGACGCACCGGGCACGCCCGGACACAACGAAATGAGAGGCGAGGAGGCGCGGGGCCGACCCGTCGGCGGCTCGGACGCTCAACCGCCACATACGTAGCGACGGTGCGGTTGACGAGGAAGCGGAACCGTCGCATTGGCAACCGCGTCGACGACGCGCCAACCCCGCCGGAATGGAGCGCCGACTCCTCGGAAGAGCAACCGCTGCTCTCTTCGACTTCTGCGCCGCCGTTCATCCGCGCTCAATAAGACCCGTACGTACGCCGTCATTCATCCAAGCCTCCATCCGACACCTCCAGCGACGATGAGCTACATCTCCCGGCTCCCGTCC
Organism: Lolium rigidum; assembly: GCF_022539505.1. Lineage (NCBI taxonomy): Eukaryota > Viridiplantae > Streptophyta > Magnoliopsida > Poales > Poaceae > Lolium > Lolium rigidum. The sequence goes on from NC_061512.1 coordinate 35,618,330, forward strand.
GACACCTCCGGCGAGGGAAAGCCTCGTCGGCCGGCGCCATTGGTGGGACAAAGCCGGGACGCCGAGCGGCGGCGACGATTCCCCGCAGCCGGCTTGATAGCGAGGAGGAATGGCCGGGCCGGGAGGAGGAGGAAGAAGAGAGCGAGGCCGCGGCGGCGGCGGTGGCCCGTGCGAAGGCGAAGGCGGCCAAGGCGAAGGCTGCCAAGGCCAAGGCCGCCAAGGCTAAGGCCGCCAAGGCCAAGGCCAAGGCCAAGGCGCAGCCGACGAGCACCGGCGACGACGACGCGTCGAGCGCCGACACCGCCTCTTCGGAAGAGGTGACGAGCAGGAAGCGCCACCGCGATGACGACGACGAGGCGGGGCCATCAGCGAAGAAGAAGAAGTAGATAGTTTATATGTATTTAATTATATTTTTTCGAAGTTTTATATATAATTTGTTTATGTTCAACCGATTTGAATATTATTAAATAGTTTCTTTCTAGCCAAAAAAAATACTTTTAATGTTTGGGGGCGGCGTTTGGGGGACGCGGCTGGGGAGCGACGTCCCCCAAACGCGGTACGAACAAAACACGTCCCCCAAACGCTCGATCCGGCGCGGTTTGGTGGACGGTTTGGGGGACGCGACTGGAGATGCTCTTGCATAAATAGTTTGGCGCATACATAAATAGTATTACAAAAAATAAAAAATATTAATTTATACAATTCATCAAGTAATAAAAGGTGTACAGTAACAGAAGACGCACATTATGCATACGCATGATGCGACACGGGGGCCACCAAAAGGCCAAACTAGCGAACTCGCCGATGGATTTATGGGTGTACGTACGGGACGCGTGAAGTGACATGAGCAAAAGTACATAGGCGTATGCTGCCAAGTACAAATGCAAGCTATCCATCAGATTTTGGATCGCCAGCGTGAAGTGACCTGAGCAACGGGAGAATCGTTTCGTCAACAGTATTGTATTGTAGGATCGTATCGTAATATCACGATGCTACAAGATTTCCACTTTTTTGAATATTTTTTATGTTAAATAAAATAGTTATCTTCCATATGTTTCTGAAAAAACATACTTCCATGTCATATTATTTTCGTAAGGGACTGGTATATTATTGTAGACTTATAGCATGCAGCCCAACACCACATGAGAAATAAAGAGACGAAAAATAGTATATTTAGTCCGCATCAAGAAACCAATAAACCAATTACCTTTCTTCTCCTCTTTTTTGTACAGTTACAACATGCACTAGCACTAGACTCGTCGTGCTCCCCATCTATCTCCCCTCGATCTTTTTTTTCTTTCTCTCTTAGAGCAGATTTAGTGCACACGAGCACTAGTGCTTCTAAATTTTGAAATATTTGAAAATTATACTTTTGTGTTCTAAAATATCTTAAAATTTATTTAATGAATAAATACACATGCCCTGAATACCCATGCGAAGTTTCGGTAGAAATTGCAGAAAAAATTGTGCTTATACATAGAGATAGAAAACTCAGATTTTTGTCCGAAATTTATTTTGTATATCTGAAAATACAACTCATTTTCCTCCAAAATTTATACCGAACCTTCAGAATGCTTGTATGAATGTTTGTATCTAATTTCAGATTCTTTCAAATCTCAAAAAAGTGACTTCAGCCTTTGAAGGTGGAGTTTTGGTTCTACCCATTCCCAAGAAAAAAAGAAAAGGTGTCTGGTGGGACTCATGTGGCAGTGAAACGGGAGTGTCCGCGAAGCGCTGCCACTCCTGATCGTATCCCATCTGTCTATCGAAGCCAAGGCAAAGAAGTTCGGTTAAAGGCTTAAAGCCAACGGCCAACACAGTTTCAGTCAAAGCTTGAGGATGGACGATAAATCGTTCTATAGTTACTCGGCTTTTGTGAAGTGCGAACCCAGCCGTCCTGGTCAAGAGAAACAGGAAAAGCGAAAAGGATAAAGGTCTTCTTTGTAAAAGTTCACCAGTTACACTAGAGTGTGGTCAAGTCAAAGGCTACAAAATTTTGTAGAAATTGTGAATGATTCTACTATTATTCCCGTGATGTAACCAAATAAGAGTCGTTTGTATTTTCATGTCATGTAGGATATAACATGCCATGGCATTTAATCCCTGCCTTTTCAATACAAGTGTTCTGAAATCCTTCAAACTATACTCACTTACGCATGGAGAGTTGGAGACTACTCACACCCATAACATCTACTCCACTCCTTCCGTCCGACGAGAAGATTTGTCTAAATTTGAATGCATGTATACAATGAAGAGTATCTTGATACATCTAAATTTAGATAAATTCACAACATCTTTTTATGGATAGAGGTAGTAATATAAATAACCATTTAGTGAAGTTTTACCACTATGGCGAAAACATGGCTAGCTTCGAAACGCTAATTCACTAGAGTCATGGAGCATTGTTCAATTTGTTGAACTTGTGATTTTCTTGAGGATTCTAGTTTTGCGAGTTTCCTCTCTGCCGCCATCGGTAGGTACGATTCCGTAGTTGTCAAAGTGCCCAAACTTAAAGAGAGGGAAGGGGTGACGAAGGGCACGCTGGCACGAGTGTGGTGTAACGTGTGAGGCGACGGTAGAGATAGACAGATCAACAAGTTAAAAAAAAGGTGACCAGGTTAACATATTGAGCCGCCAAAGAGATAGTGCAAATGCTGTGTGGAGTCGGATGATAGTTGCATCAAATTACAACAGTAGCGACCATGAGTTGAGTGGAGTGGATCGTGTAGGTCTCAAGGGCTACTTGTGAGAGTCACGCGAACAAAAATTTGATGGTTAAGCAAACAATTGCAATGAAGAAGGGTGCAAACGCAAGATGCCCACTCATTTTAATCCATCTCAGAACCACCCCAACCATACCAATAGATCTGGCTTGAGTTGACATTCTTTTTCCCACTGTTACGTCGTAAGAGCATCTCCAGTCGCGTCCCCCAAACCGTCCCCCAAAGGGATTTGGGGCGCGCCGGACAAAAAAAGCGTTCCAGCCGCGTCCCCCAAAGCCCTTTTTTGTCCGGCGCGGCCCGATACGGTGTCCGGCGCCCCGAGCCCGTCCCCGTCCCACGGGGACGCCTCCGGGACGCCGGACACAACGAAAAGCGAGGCGGGGAGTGGCGGGGCCGACGCGTCGGCGGCACGGAAGGCTAAAACCCCGTCGCCTACCTTTGGTCAAGCGACGTTAATGGCGTCCCTCGTTTTCCCGGGCGATGCGGGGACGCGTCTCGTCGTGCATGGCCGCGTGGCCGTCCGCGCCGGAGTTATTGCGTGCAACCACCCGCCGCCGCCGCTGTTTTAAGACGCCCTCCGCTTATCGCCGCTCATCATAATCCTTCTCGTCGCCGCCGCCTCCCCTTCCCGCATCCTCTCCTCGCCGCTCAAAAAATGTCGTCCTCCCGCAAGATCGCCGCGGCGAACGGCTTCGGCCGCGGCAGCCTCACCGTGGCGGAGGCGTGGCGCGCCGACCACGCCCGGTATCCGGCCCCGCCGGACGTGCGGCCGCCAGCAGCCGGCGGCCGGAAGATGGCCGTGAACGGCATTGGCATCCAGCCGCCGCCGAAGCCAGACAGGCAGCAATGGCGGGACGCCATCAAGGCCCGTCGGGCTCAACTCACCGCCGAGGAGCGGGCGGATCCGACATGGGCGGCCAAGGACAACGACGACTGGTGGACGACGTACTTCAAGGCCAAGTACGACGTCGAGCTGCACAAGCACCGACGGGCTCATCGGCGGGCCCAACAGCCTGGAACAGGGAAGGCCGCGCCCGTTCCGGGGCGTTCCGGGCGCACCTCGAGAACGTCATCCGCGGCCTCCGCAACGGCGCTCCGCGGGCCGGAGATGCCGTCGTCGCCGCCGCCTTCTCCTCAATGGCAGCCGAGGAGGACGACGTACTCGTCCTCCTCGCACTCTTCTTCCTCGGGCCGGCGCGATCGACGCCGTCGTCGTCGTACCGGTCGGCGCCGTATACCGTTCCCAAACGGGAGGTCAAGGAGGAGCCGGCGACGCCCGTCAACACGAGGCGTGGCGGTAGCGGCAGCGGGCGGCAGCAAGGGAGGCGCGGCGGCGCCCTCCTCATCCCGAAGCCGGAGGCGAAGGAGGAGCCGGAGGAAGCGTCGCAGCGGCGCTGCCGGCGGAGTACGAGCGGCAGCAGCGGCTCATCGCCGCAGCCGACGACCCCGAGGACCGCCCAGGGCTGCGGGCGGCGTTCTTGGCGTCCATGGACGACAAGGACGCTCGGAGGGGCGACCTGGACGCGGCAATCGCCATGTCCATCCGCGACTCCGGCAAGCCGCCGGTGGACCTCACCGACGACGGCGAGGCAGACCAAGCGGCTTGGTGAAGGACGAGCCCGTCGACGAGCGCGTCAAGCGGGAGGTCGTCACCGACGAGATGTACAACTTCCGGCAGTACTACGACGCCTCCGGCCGCCGCAAGTGGTTCTAGATTAGGTTTAGTTTTAAAGTTAGTCAAATTTCGTTCGAATCTATGTAAGTTTGGACGAATCTAATCGAATCTAGTCAAGTTTAAAATTTACGAAATTTTGTTTGGGGGACGCGACTGGGGAGCGACGTCCCCCAAACGCGGCACGAACGAAACACGTCCCCCAAACGCTCAATCCGGCGCGGTTTGGGGGATGGTTTGGGGGACGCGACTGGAGATGCTCTAAGTATAGTACTTGGTAGATGTTAAGTGGTACGGGTCACTTTCTCAGGCTGCCTCCGTCACATGCGCATCTACATATCATCATATCAGATGCGTCTAATTGTGGCTGTATTTAACTCGAAATGTGCATTGGATACCACTGCTCCCTCCATGTGCACTAGGGGAAAAT